>NC_062521.1:8298727-8599977 GCF_022655615.1 Tachysurus fulvidraco | reverse complement strand
AAGTGGGTAAATATCAGTGGACTATTTTATGTTGTTACTGACCCATTTGGGGACTGTAGGTAAATGTAGGTAAATTTTAGACAAACGGGGGTGCTAGTGAGCCACTTAAGAGACACACCTTTTGTCTGACCTTTTTGTCCACACTTAACAGCCGACAAATGTGATGTATGTGTCAAATTTCAAGTTAATCTAAGCACGCCAAAAGCCTTAAATATGCCTGAAATAAAAGTAAACTTTGACACGATGCCATGGCAACGGTGTTTGAGATATCAAAAATCCGTTCGCAATTTTGCATTAGATTCAATCGCATGAATCTTCTAGGAAGAGTAAAAAAGTTCATTGCATGCAAGTGTGAAAAAATCCACCTTTGTGACTGACACACTTCCTGTGGCCTGTCGGTGGCGCTATACCCGGGACTCACTATAAGCACATCGATGCGATCGGAATCCTTGGCCAAACATACAACACCGCGTGTCATCACAATAAGACATTTTTTGCCTTAGATGGAAGACACTTCCTGTTTCTCTGAATTCGCCATAACTTAGTCGCCTCGCCATGGCAGCACCGTCCGAGATATCAAAAATCCCTTCACAATGTAGCAATTGCAACGTCTCGGCATCATGTTGACGACTTTTGGTGTCAATCACATGAATGTCCTAGGAGGACTATTTAAAAGTTCACCACATGCAACTGTTGTGACTGACACACTTCCTGGCGCCTGTTGGTGGCGCTATGTCCGAGATTCACAATAGGCACATTGATCTGATAGGAATCCTTGGCCGAACATACACAGCGCATGTCATCCCAATAAGACATTTTTTGCTTTAGATATTAGACATTTCCTGTTTCTCTGAATTCGCCATAACTTAGTCTCCTCTCCATGGCAGCACCGTTCGAGATATCAAAAATCTCCTCGGAATTTAGCAAGTGCAATGTCTCGGCATCACGTTCACCACGTTTGATGTCAATCGCATGAATTCCCTAGGAGGACTATTTAAAAGTTCACCGCATGCACTTATAAAACAATCCAAAATGGTCGACTTCCTGTTGGGTGGAGCTCATAGTTTAGAGCGCGAAAGTTGTTCAGGTCGATGAGATCTATATGCGTACCAACTCTCGTACATGTGCATACATAATTGCCCGATCTGTGCATAAATGTTTGTTTTTGCATTACAGGGGGCATTATATATATAGAAATGCAAGAAGCACAGGTGAAAACATATATTTTCTTAATCACGGATTCATGATCATTGCTTTTTTTTCCCGTTGCACGTTGTTAGTGATACTGTTACTGTACATGATTAGTATCATTTCACCTTTCATCATTCCTCATTGAATTGGCCATACTGAAGAGTCTTTATTATATATGAGTTTGGTACAATATGGTTCTGTTCTTGCCTTTATTGTAAAATAAAATGCTATTTGTTGGAGTGAGGATGGGCTATGTTTGGTTAGCCAATATGTTTTTGCCACAAAAACATATTTGTAAATGTTTTTTTTATTTGCAAATTTTATTTTATTTATTTATGCCTCTTGATGTTAAAAAGGCAGGATCCCATGACTGATTAATGTTATGGTTTCAGTGGTAATTGAATGGTGCTGAATCTTTGTTTACCTCATGATTAGATTTGATCCTGTTCAGGAGGTTAAAATCATTTGATTATATTGGTTGATTATAAAAAGTGTATCCCCATTTCTCAGGTTTATAGTAGCTGTACTCTTCTGTTAAGATTTTTCGTTTTTTGTCGATCAAAAATTAAACCAAGTTTAATAATGCCAGAAATGTTCCACACACAATGTATAAAAGTGAAGTGAACAACATTCAGAAACATTTATGGGGAAAAAAGAAACACACCCTGCACATACTTGGGGATGCTGCTGTGATCTGAATGAATCAGTGACACTCAATCTCATGTTCCAAAGTCTAATCTCATCTTTAATAATCATCATACAGCAAGTCAAAATAATTTTAGACCAGCTTTTTCTGTAGGATTTTCTTCACATCTTGGTTTTACTTGTTGAACTCATAGGACGTAAAGAGCTTGCAAAGCATGCATGACATTTCACTGACTTCCAAAATATTACATGTATTGTAAAAGCCAATCATCACCAGTCAGCGAAAATGGGGCACCACGGTGATATAAGGAGGTCTATGAACAGGAATATCTTTACAGTTTGAGAAATTAACATTTTTGCAAGGAAGTCTGGGGAAATCATTTTAACATTTTAACAGGGGTCTGAATACATTATATATCCAGTGTAACTGTTTTTGTGAAAGATTGTTATTTTTGTCTTAAATTAATATATATTCATACATTGTATTTTATATTTTACATGACAGCAGTGTGTTAAGGTGGAAAATATTTAACATAATTGTGTGGGTATTTGTTTCTGTTACAGCATGTGATATTTTGATATTAAGAGATTTCTAATAAGTTTTGTTCCTTATTTAACTCCCTTTCTCTTTTTAAGTCTATTTCTCCCACTCCTTTGCTTTGGTCTGATCTGTTCTCTACCCCCACTTCAGGCTGACACAGAAAAGGCCCGCCACAGCAATCAATCCAAAAGCCAGAGTCGCAGAGTTTGTATACCCTGTTTTCTTTCTTTTTCTATAGTTATTTCCTTTTCCATTGGTTTCCACTCTCTTATCGACTGTGTTCCTTTGTTTTCTCTCTGTTAATTGACTTTGTTTTCTAAACCCCACCTGAATCCCTCCATTTTTTTTTTTTGCTCAGAAGGGCCTCAAAGATGATGCCATGTCAGTCCACAGCAGTGGAAGTTACAGGGTTTGTAATAGTGTGTTTATCTTATAGTTTGTCTTTTTAATGCATCTGAAGCATTTTGATTAATCTTCAAACTCCTAAACCCCCAACATTTTATAATGCAATATTAATATCCATCTACTATTTGTGTGCAATATAATTTTTTTTCTCCTTGTTGCAGTTTTCCATTTGATATCATGATAAATGATCAAATGGCTAAATGGTAGCCTAAAAATTTGTATGTATTCCTTTTAAAGGCCGTTTATTTAATGATCACATGGCCACAATTTTTTTCTTGGGTGTTTCTTTTGTTTTGTTTTAAAGAACTTTAACATTATCTGTAAAGGGTTACATTTGAGACTCCATTTTAGGCTTATTTAATCTTTTGGGTCGAAGTTTTTGGTCTTTGTTTTCTGACTTCTGATAACTGGAAGAGCCATTTTCACCATTATCAGCTCAAATTCTTAGTTGAAATCCAGTTATAATTAACTGGGCTGAAATGAATGCGTTACTATTGTTAGCTAAACCAAACATACCCTGACAGAATTACCTTTTATAACATTTTAATATTCTCAGTTTAAACAAAAGAAATGCACAAGCATCTCTGTAGGCGATGAGCTCAGTGAAGGAGTGTGGCTGAACTGTATCTGTAGTGGAACATATCTGTTAATATTGAGAACAAGACAACAAAGAAAAACAGTACCCTTTGTTTAAAGAATGAAATAGACTTATGTTGAATTTCTTCTTTATTTTAAAGTCTTCTGCCTCATTGCTGCTAGGCAACTTGCATTACTCCAGCCTCACGACCAGCTCTAGGAAAAAAAGTTTGGTGGTGCGTCTCTGTGAATTTGTTTTGTTCCTCCTGGAGGAATAAGCATGTAGAATATGTAAAACCCTACAAGTAATGTTTCAAAAAAACAAACTTTTTATGTTCTTGGATACTATATTGAAACCTACCATATTAGCATGAGTATAGAAAAACATATTATTATGAATTTATTTCTAATTTAAAACACAAGTAATTTCTGAAAGAGCAATTTAGTACAAAAATACTAATGTTTCATCACTCACAGTGTTGCCTGGATATCACATTAATTGGTACTCAGTAGTGGTCTGGTTTGACTAACCCTCTGAATGTTCCGTCATGTTTAATGCATGGGTAGTTATATGAATTAAACTTTTTATGTGGATTATAATATACTGATGTCTTTGCAGTCTGATGGCAGAAGTTCCTCTTTGAAGAGCTCTCATTCCACTGTATGTATAATTCATGTGGTATAGTTTTTAGGTCCAGTTTATAGTCAAAATCTCTAAGAGGTTAAAAATACTTTTCCTCCTCAGAAATATTTTTTTTCTGTCAGCATTGAAATTTATTAATTTGTATCCTAACTGAATTTCACTTCATTATAAAGTTTGAAGTAGTTCCAAATTAGTTCTTTTTTTGTATTAAAAAAGATTTTTTGATGAGGCGTTAAAAGTTTTAAAAGATTGATTGCATATCACATTTTAATTATCTTTCAGTTGTACTCAAACCCTATTAGTTTGTTTGTCACCATATAGTATAGTGCCAACAGGTATAGTTGTATGCACATATTTATAAGTTGGTCCAATGTGTATTAAAATGCTACATTTGTCTATTGCATAATGAGATAAGGATATAAATATCAGTTTTACCTGACCTGATCACTTTGATGACCATTATTCTATACATTTAAACTACTGATGGTTTCTATATTTCTGAATGCCATAGACTCACCTAACACTTACAGTAGCATAAGTTAACTGTGTGCTCTCTTCTTTTTAGAGCTCAGTGTATAATGACCTTCATAGGAAGTCTGCTTCCTCCAGGAAAAAACCTGACCTACTGGTCAGTGCTTCTGACTACATATACATTTCTATAAGTAAAACTATTTTAGACATATATACCTTTTGCAAAATGTGTCTGATAAAATGATTCATGTGACCAATGCATGCTTTTCTTTCTAGCTGCATTCATTTATTGGTTGGTTATAGGCATCTTACCCTGAATTCATAGTAAGCAGAAAAAGACAGGAAAGATTATTTAAACAAATAGTTCGTGTTCTTTTGAGCATTTTGACCATTTCAATGGTCCATGATAAATTTAATGTCTAGATTTAATAAAGGCCAACATTGTTATAAGATAATACACTGTAAAGTTGTAAAGAGGATGTTGTAATATTCAAGGAATCTGAAATTAATGATGAGGAATTATGTTTGCTCTTTTTTCCTAGTGCCTAATAATGCTTTTTGATGTATGTCCTCACTATAGACAGGATTGTATTATGACCAAACAAAATATAGCAGTCTAGGAAGTTCCAAACTGCCTCCACCTCTCTCTTCTACTGCTGCTACCCATCAGCCCTGGGTTTGTCTTTCCTTCTATCTGTTGTCCACACACTGTCTTTATGCTAACCCTAACCCTATGTTTTGGTCAAGTTACAAAAGTATAGGTCGAAGTATAGGTGTGTATATGCAGTCATGTGCATGTATGTGCAGAACTGTGCAAAAGACTTATGCACATGTAAAGTTATACACATGTAATTCTTAAAGCAATGATGCTTTCAAAAAATTTAATTAAATGTTTTTTTTATAAAGACCCAAACTAAAGTCAGTATTTTGGCATAATGGCTCTTTGTCTTTTGAAATGCATCAGGAATTGGCTGATAATTTTCTTTAAGCGTCTATCTTGGATAATCTGCAAAATAAAGTCTCATTTTGCTTTTGAATTTGTAAGTAATCCCTGTCAATCTTTTCAACATGGAATAAAAGGCCTACTTTATGGAATGAGAGTAAAATTAGCACACAAAAAATCTAATTCTTGTTTTATCTGTTTTTCTTACTATATTACCACCTCAACAGTTTTTTAGACTGATATTTTTGTTAGGTTAATGACATTCTGGACAAGTATCATGGACGTATTAGCACTTCTGTAAGTTGGTTTATATAAGTGCCATAAATGTTTGGACATTGAACTATTTCTTCATGTCTTTTCTTTATTTTTAACTGACAAAGACATTTTCCTGCAATTCCATATTTTTGTTGGAAAGTAATGTTTGGAAATCTAAAACAACTTTACAGACCAAATAATGCCATAAAGTCATAAGTTAAAATAGTGTAAAAAGTGCCTAAGCATTTTATACAGTATTATGTTGTACTCTAATATACACAACTACTCCCCCACCCCCTGCAGGTTTCCAGCACTACCTCTATAGGACTTACGCGCAGCCACAGCGCGGTCAGTCTATCCTTAAATGCTTTTGCATGTATAATTATATCCAATTGGTAATGCTGTTAAATAAAGGAGACGTAATTTATTAAAATGCTTTTGTTGAATAGTGGACCTCTATTTTTGTCTGTAGGCCTCAATAAGTGATGCTAGTCTCTATGGGCCATATGGTTCCAGAGCTGTAAGTGTTGCAAATTCCAATTTTAATGCAGTGTGAAATATTGGCCAGTGAAATAATACAGAACATTTATGTTACATGGTGTGTTCCTGGTGAATATTGGTGTTTGACTAGTAAACATTTACACTTTGCTATTTCATAATGCATGTTTGTTTAATTAAATATAGATGATCTGTTGGACATGCTAGCAGTGAAGATTGTATCACTACCTTCTGTTAGCATTTTATTCATAAAACTGCTGCTGGGCATCACTGTTTTCTGTCAAATCACAGCTATAGCAACAAAACAGAAATATACATAGCTGTCATGTTTGCCAAATGGTTCCCAGATATATTTAATATCTATTTTTTTTAATCTGAGTAAATGAAACAACTAGCAAAGTGTGCACCTTAGCTAAATAAAATGAGGGTTTGTTTGAGGGAAAGATTCTCTGGGTGGTATATTATTGCATTATTTTATTACAGATTAAAAATTCCTGTCATCTACCAATATACACTATTCAAAAACCAAAATTAAAATTTTCTCTTGCCTAGTCTATTTATAGAAAGAAAGAGATAGAGATAAATGTTACTATCAGCCATGTCATAAAGTAGCCTTTTTCAAGTTTTCTTGTTCTTATTTGTTTGTAACATTCTCAGGCCTGTTGTGTATTTTCTTCAAGCATAGTAAAGAAAATAGGCAAAAGGCCTATTTGATTGTGTCATTCTAGTATTGGCCAAAATGGGTTTTTTTTCATGCTGTAGTAATTAACATATGTCTGAAATTAACATATGAAAAAATGAAATTAATTGTCTGGTAAGCTGCATAATTGTCTGTGAAACAAATTTCTAGCAGAAACTCTGGTATGGAAATAAAATTAGTATTTCAAAAATAAAATTATTTTGTACCAATGCAAAGTGAATTTATGTATTGAAGATGACATTTATATTTTTTATGCCGGTTTTCTACATGGATGATAGTTGAATGATTGTTGTATAATCCATTACTGTCCCAATACAATATCCCAACCGTCTAAAATAAAGCCCAAATTTGGAGTCAGTCTGAATGGGATGCTTGTATTTACAGACGTCTGAATACAGCTGGTGCTCTTCTGGTGCTAGTTCGACTCGCAGTAGTCCAGTGGTAAGCACTTTGCAGCATGTACCTGCACATGTATCTAACATGTCAGTAGATAGGCTTTTTTATTTGTCATTAAATGACACAGAGCTTTTGCTCAGCCAGCATGTCTAAAGAGTGCAGGGTTTCCCTAAATATTTGGGGTCCTCACATAACTTTGTTGATATTAACGCATAACACTTAAAATTATTTGCATGACCTAATCAATTGGCTATGATGGAAGTATTTTTGAAGAGAAACTAAGGACTTGTATGTTTTTGTCATAGTATTCATTGTTTTTAGTTTTGTAAAATGTGCTTTTGTGGAGTTTAAGAATGCTTCTACACAGTGCTTTTACACAGTGCTGTTAAATTAAAGCTTAAGGTCTGTTTAGAAATATAGAAATGTGTGTTTGTACACTCTAAACCCAAACCTAGGAACAATTCAAAGGGACTGCATTTGTTAAAGCATTTTTAGTTTGTAAGTGACCCATGATGGTATTTTATTTAATTTTTTGGTTGTTTTAACTAATAACAAAAGGTACTATATTCATTTTTTTTTTCAATTTTCAAAGTCCTCGTCTGATGACGATTCTGCCAGCACTACATCTCAGGATCACATCAAACATGGAAGGAGGGATAGTGTGGTGAGCTGACTATGAGCCCTGTCCCATTTTGTTTAACTCCAAACAAACTTACTATGTCTCTGTTTTTGTTTGAGTTGCTTATGTAAATTTTTTACTTCATAGTCATCTGAACTTTCTGACATGAGTGAGACTGCTGCTGACTATTTCAGCCGTTCAAACCGGAGAGGTAGTATTATTTCTGACCTAGATGATCTGAGCATCCCAGATCTGGACATTGTAAGTTATGGCACAGTGACCTGCTGCATGTACTCATCAACGTTTGTCTAACAGGAGTGTGTCTCAGGGCTAAAACTTTTTTTTTTTCTGTCTTTGGTTTTTTTTTTTTTTTTTTTTTTTTTTTAAATGTGTGACACAAAATGTGCAGTTTGGATACCATAATTCTCTATGTATGGATATTTAAATGCACATAAACATATTAAGTTAATATATAACCTGCCAACTGCCTAGACAGTTATTCCATAATTTGTTCTTGAGAATTGTTAGGTATAGCATGTTGGATGAGCTGTTTAGGGAGTCTGTCTCTATTAGAATCTGTAAAGCTTTTTCTTTGTTGCTTTTTGGTTGGGTGTTGGATAAACAGTATTTTTGTGTGCTATACATTTTTGAACATTAATGTGGTTTTTACACAATCTGTAAACAAAACCTGATCCACTTTTGCAGGTAGGAGTGACCAGCATATAAAAAAAAAATTAAATCAGAAACATTCTGATGACTTTTTTTTTTTCTTCTAGTTGGAAGAAAAATGTGACAAGCAGTACTCGGATCCCTTCAGTCGTGTGAGTATGTGAACAGTTATGCTGTTTGGTCGAGGTGACTTTAATTATAATAACCCTGTGTCTAGAATTCAGGAATAGGACAAAAGCTGCATATTATTTGCATTCTTTACAGTGTATCCCCATGGTTTCTGTCTGGTATGTTACGCAGTTCCAAATATAATGTTAAGACTACTGTGGTGAAGATTCAATTTTGCCCTTAATAATGTGAATTTCTTATTTTAATGTAACAGTTAATTATATGCTAAAATACACCTTATCTTTTAAACTACCACCTAAGTTTGTGCTCAGCTTTATATATTCGCTGTTTATTATTAGGTGGCCAAGTACCACAAGTTTATGGGAACATTTTTTTTATTCTTATTCTCCAAGCATATAGTGCTAGGAACTTTACTGTTTTTTGTTTCTTCTTGTTCTTTTAGTTGCTCTTGTTCTTCTTTTCAATATATTGTACATTCCACACTGTAAGTTATAAGCACATGATATTTGGTCAGCAGGTAATTTTCCCTCCCACTATTCAGGTGAGCATGCGTAGCTTTATCTTCCTCAAGATGGTGCTAATGTGCAGCATTTTATATTTTGGCTCCTATAACAAACAGAACTAGATTTGTAAAGTTCGTCACCACAAACTTTGATGTTGGCTTTGACAATGCAAGTATTCGCAAAGGCCGGTGCTTTTTGGAGGCGAGTGGACATAAGGGTCAGTGTTACTTTTGGAAGCAAGTAGAAAGAAAGCTAGGGTGCCAAAACATTTGGAGGTAAGTGGAGACGAGCATGTGACATCATCCGAATACTCTTGAGAAACTTCTCCTCATTGTGCTGAGTGTTTTGATATTTCACATGTCCATGTTGTGCAAATTTTTTTATTTTCACATGACATTACGCGATGTCACGTGACGTCATCAGAATACCCTGTCAGGACGTTCCACTCATTGTTCTGAGTGTTTTGATATGTCACATGTCCATGTTGTAAAAAGTTTTTTGATTTTGCATATTTTGGGGGTGGGGCTGCGGCACAACCGAAAGGCCAGTCGGTACACCAATTAAAAACTTTGTTCAGTGTATCACCCTAAAGGAGCTGACCGAGTTTGGTGCTTAATTATACCATGGCAGGACAGAGAGACCAGTGGACAGGGTGAGCATGGGCACTCTGACTGCACTGCAGCTATTCAGCCCATACTCAACAAACTGCAATGCACTGTGTATTCTGACACCTTTCCATAAGAACCAGCAATAACTGACTTTTAATTGACCTTTTTTAACAATTTGAGCTAAAGTAGCTCATGAAACTTATAAGGTTATTTTGGGCTGGAAGTGACTAGTAACTGATTTGAGCTCTCTCAGCTGGGTCACTGTGGGCACTATTTAAATGGTGGTATTGTATTTAACACTGCACATGTATGTGATTTATGGAATATTTAAAGATTCTAAAATAAATATAAAAAATAAACATAAAATGTTCTTTTTGTTATTAATATTTCATAAGCTGTCATGTAACGTGGAGCTCCTTTCAAGACTGACATACAAAGACTCAATTAGAAGCACAATCAACAGTAGCACATGCAACATAGTCATGTTAATCAAAGTGACCGTTCAGACACTATCTGCATGCAGCACATCTGTTAATAAAAGTTAAACAAACATGTTTCTGCATGACATGTTTCTTGATATAGAGTCACTGGCGAACATTGCCTTCCTGTCTTACACAAGAATCCCACTTTATCCCACTAGAAGTTGGATAAAGTATCACTTGTCAGTAAAGAAGGAACATGGATGGGCAAAATACTGTTAAACTCTTAAGGACAGTCATTTGAATGCCCTTTGCCAGAAAATTGTCAAGTCAATGAGTTGTCAAACGAGTTCACCTTCCAACTTGAACATGATCCAAAGCATACAGAAAAATTGACCAAATAGGAGAAAATGGTCAATGTGCTTGCATGGCCTAGTCAGAGTCCAGATTAAAATCCCATTGATAATCTGTGTACTGACCTGAAGACTGCAGTTCACCAACAGTCACCATCAAATTTAACTTTATCAGTTCTGCAAAGAAGAGAGTGGGTAAATATTTAAAAAGTCTAGATGTGTGAAGTTGGTAGACATGTATCCCACAAACAAAAAGGCTGTAATTAAAGCAAAAAGTGGTTCAACAAAATAGTGACACAAGAGGATGGTCCTTTATCCAACTTTCTATTTTTAATTTATTATTTTTCTGATTAGTTGCTGTTATATTTTTCACTGAAAATTTGTCATTTCAAGCTGCAAAGCAACAAAATATTAATATTCTGAAGTGGTTATAGCCATTGTATGTCTCAGTATTTTTGAGCTGCTTCCATCCATCTGTGCATCTATCTATGATTCTTCTTAGTGGTTTAGTGTAGGATCTATATGGAATTATGATTGTAACTAGCAGAAGAACTGATTAGATTTTGGAATTGCCCCAAACCTGGTCAAGATCACAGCAAGGTCAGAGGTATAGAGAGAGGGTCTATTTATGCTTTTTACCATCCATCCTTCTATCAGTCTGAGATCCTAGTTAACATGACATGTCAAGAACAAGTGAGTGATATTTTGTAGGATTTCTACAAACTGATTAGATTTTGAAATTAAAAAATGGATTCACGGTCACAGTTATGTTAATTGTATTGAAGATGTTTGCTTTAATAACTTCCTTTCTGTTTGGAGAATAGTATAAATGCCAGTGGCATGAGTTCTGCTTGTTTGTAAAGAGGGAGAACAAATTTAGGCCAGGCTAACAATTCTAAAAGATAAGCAATTATATTTGTTTGTTGCTGCTGTATACTTATAAATGCAATTAATGTTGTGTGTTGTAGCCATCTTCTCGATGTGCCACTCCAGGCCTCTCTGCTGCCACACTGGCCACTCTTGGTGGTACTTCATCCAGAAGAGGCAGTGGGGAAATGTCCAGTATTGTCATTGAACCGGATGCTTCTTTGAGCGAACTGAGGGTAAGGCGACATATTTTCTTTATATATTCCTTATTGACCATTTCAATAGTATGTGTGTTGCTTGGAAAATTACAAGTGGCCAACGCTGTTTTCAATTATTATTAAAAAAATATTATTATTTATTATATGTGTATATATATTTTTTAAATTAAAAAATAAAGACTTCTCCCTTTACATCAAGTGATGCAGATGAATGTGTCACAGTTGCATAGGACTGGAACATTGAATTAGTTTGCTCTTCATGCCTCAGTGTCAGTGACAGGAGAAGGGGAAGTTACTGTTTTATTGATACTGCAGAGAAGTTGTTTTTGTTGAACTAACAACTGGATCTCAATGTTTTCCTTGACCCTACAATAACAATATAAGTGATACAATTATGATAATTGTACCACCTTATAATTAGTTTTTATTTTATAGGCAATAAGCAATGTATTGTAATATTTCTGTTGATTAGTGAATGTGTCTTTGTGTAGACTGAATTTCTTGCCTTTTCATCTCTTGCCATCAACTCAGGTTTAAAGTATGGGTCTAACAATACAGCCAGAATAATGCACGAGTCATCATAAAAGCTTTTATAATGAGTCAAAAGCTTTTCAGGTTTTGCAAATGCAGCTGTTTTCAGTGGATTGGAGACATCAGCCATATTTATGTATATTTCTTCAACTGCTGATCTTCCTGTTTGGTTGGGAGGAAAAGGCATCAGGCCCTGAAGAGATGATAGGGTGCAAGAAGCTACAGAGGAAAGGGAAATGGCGTGTCAGTTTTGTTGAGTTGAAGAAATTTGATAGCTGAGTTTAGGCAGAATTGGTGAAGGATATTAGGTGATGATCAGAGGTGATCTTTTTACCTTTACCTTATTGTTTTTTCTTTTTATTTTCTGTACCTTTTTCTTTTTTTTCTACTCTTTTCATATTTTTATATGAAGAATTTATATCGAATGCAGTTATTTTTTATTTGTATAGTGCTTTTAACAATGGATGTTGTCTCAAACACATTTCTCTTCAATAATTGCACTGTATGGTCAAAAGGTGTAATTGCGTGATCAGGAGATTCATTCCAGTTGCAACATGCCGTTGAACTTATCAATTGTTTACTGATGGAGACTTGGTCAGGGTGACACTGGGACCAGAGAATGTGAGTGGAGTGAAGCGGCAACAATTTCCTCTCTGCATTCAAAGCATTCTATAATTACTCAGATTTTCTATTTCCCCACTTTTTGTACACTGCCTGCTCCCTCCTCACACAGTACTCAGTCTGTATTCGCTCCATGGCAAAAATGTGTGCCAAATTACTGTGCTATTGTAAATTTTCTTTCTTTTATTTTCTTCCTGCAGACCATGAATTCAGTGTAAGATATATACACAATACTAGGATCAACCTGCTTTATTATTGGAACAGTAATATTAGCCCAAGTCAAAAAAAATATTGTTTTGCTCACATTTTGAAAAAATTTAAAGCTGGATGATGCTAAATTAAATAGACTGGCAAAAAGCATTACATAAAATAAATAAATTATAAAAAAATAAAATAAATAAAGTTAAATAAAAAGGCAAAGAAAATCAGTTGTACTTTCCATTTAAACAAACTTTTATATTAAACTTGGAAACTATATTTCTCTGAACAGAAATAGGTTGATTGGATAAGTATACTTTTAATTATCAAAGCTATGTTTCCAATACTGTGTTCACTTTCAGAAAAACAAACTTTTGCCGAGTGGCAGTGTTCAAGCGCGCGCGATGACTGATGGACTTTGGGCCAAGAATAGAAAATAACTTTCCCACGCTGACTGAGCCACTTTTCCTCTCTTGCAATCCACTTAGTTTTAAAGTGTGGGTCTAAAAATACAGCCAGAATAATGTGTATAGTCGTCATAAAACCTTTTAAAATTAGTCGAAGCTTCTCCGATTTTGCAAATGCAGCTGTTTCCAGTAGATTGGAGACATCAGCCATAATTATGTATATTTCTCCAACTGCAGGGCCTGGAAGAGATGATAGGGTGCAAGAAGCTACAGAGGAAGGGAGCATAGGGGAAGGAAGGGAATATGGAGCATAGGTTTTGTTGAGTTGGAGAAATTGATAGCTGAGTTTAGGCAGAATAGGTGAAGGATATTAGGTGAGACCGGCCATGCTGTATGATTTAGAGACAGTGCCACTGCAGAAGAGACAGGAGTCTGAGCTAGAGGTAGCCGAGCTGAAGATGTTGAGGTTCTCTTTGGCAGTGACAAGATTGGACAGGATTAGGAACGAGTACATCAGAGGGACAGCTCATGTTGGACGTTTGGGGGACAAAGTTAGGGAGGCCAGATTAAGATGGTTTGGACATGTTCAGAGGAGGGAGAATGAGTATATTGGTAGGAGAATGTTGTACATGGAGCTGCCAGGCAGGAGGTAAAGAGGAAGGCCAAAGAGGAGGTATATGGATGTAATTAACGATGCAGAAGACAGGGATAGGCGGAGAGAGATGATTTGCTGTGGTGACCCCTGAAGGGAAAAGCCGAAAGTAGAAGGTGGTGAAGGATATTAGGTGTCGTCAAGAAGCTTTTATTGTCCTTTCAATTTTATATAGCTGATTCAGTACACAGTGAAATGAGACAATCTTTCCTCAGCCTTCATAAGAAGTAGAGACTCTGCTTGGCTTTCTTGTTGATGGAGCTGATGTTGAGTGACCAGGTGAGGTTCTCCGCTAGATGAACACCAAGAAATTTGGTGCTTTTGACAATCTCTACAGAGGATCCAACGATGCTCAGCAGAGAGTGGTCGCTCTGTGCTCTTCTAAAGTCAACAACCATGTATTTTAGTTTTTATCAACATTCAGGGACAGTCTTGATTTGAGTTGACTTGATATTAGGTGATGATCAGAGATGAGAAGTGTAGTTGTCTGTAGCTGGAGAGGACTATATTATGATAAAGACACATTCAATGACATGTGGTAATGGTTTGTGATAGCTTCATACTGTGAAATGTGACTATATTTCATTTGAATGGCAGGATTGGATCAAGAGTTGGACAACCATCATGAGTGGGTTCTATTATGCACCGATTATCCTTGGGTAAATCTAGGAGGGACACAACCACTGGTCTCAGAGGGTCTTCTTTAGGGATTGGCTCTGTCAGTGCTCTAACTCACAACAATTTTATACCAGTAAATGTCTTTTCACTCTTTTCCTTCCTGTTATTCATACAAACATGTTATTTAAGTAATATAATTCTATATTAGAATTTTACTATTGTGGAAGTTAACCTAGTATAATCCAAACATCCACCAATGCCAGACCTCTATTCATGACTCTGAGGGTAAGTGCTCTTTATATGGATCATTCACAATGGACCTTTTTTAAAATCTGTTTCATCTTTGGAATTTCATTTGTATTTTATTTTCTGACAAGTTTATTCAGAAATACATGACCTTTTTTATACTCGTAATTACAAGCCCAATAAACCTTTTATTTATTTAACGTTATTTTAAAATAATGATATATTGTCAACATTATTACATGCGTTAATTATTTGTGTTTTTGAAATCACATGCAAGCTGCTTTCTATTCGACCAATGGTATTAAGCAACACAAGTTTTATCTGTTCATCAGTCCATTACACACATACATAATCAGTACAATTTGGAAAGCTGACTGACAAGCTGAGACTGAGTACTCTGAACCAACACCAGTATGATTATTGTTACTCTAAATTTTGCAATTACTTTTAACAAATTATGTGCAAAATATTTTCTATTTCCAGTTAAGTTTTATTTGTGTTTACACTAGCAATAACATTAAAGCATGTAGTGTCACAAAGTCAGTATCTATTATCAGGTTTAGTGAATCAGAATAGGTGTTTAATGGCTCTATTTTTTTTTCTCTTTGTGTTTTTTTTACTCTATTTGCTCAATCAGAAAAATTAACAAGATTTGTGACTGCCTCATTGATCTTACGATACAATTAAAAATTTTTTTAGCTTAATTAAAAGACTGGATATGTCACCGTCACTGCCTCATGGTAAAGTAGGCATGTCTCGAAGTCTTCCTTCATTACTTCTGCTTTCCACCAATATTCATTTCAGTCCTTCCTCCTCAACAGGACATCTATGATCTAAAGGACCAGATTCAGGATGTAGAGGGGCGATATATGCAGGGTCTTAAAGAGCTGAAGGTAGAGGGGCTTGTGTCCAGTGCATGCCATATCTTTCTTTTCTATTTCTCTTTGGCTGTTTGCTTTTACTCACACCCAAACCTCACTGTTTTCACCATTATTTTGTGTGGAAGCATGAGTATCATGTGAAGCTGTCTAATTCTGACTGAATCTTTCTTTAACAATTCTAGCCTATAAGCTAAATTGTGTTAAGGTAAGAGCTTTAAGAAATGAATGCTGATGAACAAAGATATGATGAAGTATATACCTAATACCTAGCTGTAGCAAGGTTTAACTCAGAAATTGGAGACTTGTCATGGGTTTTGTTATTTTGTTTATTATGTAAAATAAAATTTAGCCTTAAATGTTTTCTAATCATTATTTTGTTATGTTTGTGTTAACAGTTGTTAATCCTGTGCAATATCACAACAGATAAGCAAAATAATGCTTTTAAAGTATTAGAAACAGAATATTAACTCATGCTGATCTCAATAATAGTTATTTTAAGAAGTAAGTAATATTAGTTAATTACTAAAATCAGTTAGTTAATTAGTTAAATTTAAGTTGTAACAATTTAGCCTTGAATAACTGTGAAATCATTGAAAATTTTTTAATCACAGTGGATATGAAAAGTCTACACACCCAGTGTGCGTGTATGCGTACTTGTGTGCATTCCTGTGTGTGTAAGTATGTCAGTTCAGTTCAATTTAGTTGTGGCTATTGAGGAGTCTGATGACTTGAGAAAAGAAACTGTTACATAGTCTGGTTGTAAGGACCTGAATGCTTCTGTACCTTTTTCCAGACAGCAGGATGGTGAAGAGTGTGTGGTGTCATCCACAATGCCGTTGCCTTTGGGGCGTGTGGTAGCCTAGTGGTTAAGGTGTTGGGCTAACAATCGGAAGGTTGTGAGTTGGATCCCAGCACAAAGTAGAGATCCTGATTGGCTTTTATGGTGAGGGAGCTGGTACAGAGTGACAAAAATAAGTGAGAAAATTATCAATAAGCAGAGGGTTACAAAACATTCTAAGACATTTTTTATACAATGGAACACTGTAAATACAATAGTAAACAAGTGGGGAAAATATGACAGAAGTGAAAATGACATCCTCCTAAGATATCAGGGAGGCTACCAAGAGTGCAATTTCTTTTACTGGTTGCACTCTACATCAACAATGTCACAAATTTTTTGTGTGCCTAGGCTGTAGAAGAGGGTGGCAAGACAGAATCCTTTTCAAGATCATCAATAAAAAACAAGCCCAGGGAAAGTTTAAAAAGAAAAAATATATAATAATCCAGCATCCCAAAACCATATGGAATAATGTGTTAGGGTCTGATGAGACCAAACTTTTTGGCCATAATACCAAAAAAAACCAGCATATCACCAAAAGAACACCATTCACACAGTGAAGCATGGAAGGATCATGCATTGGGCTGCATATTTCAGCTGAAACTGGAGCTTTAACTGAAGGGAATAATGAATAGCCTTAAATAGCAGTCTATTTTGGCACAAAAGTTTGTTTCTTAAGGTGAATAAGAATTTCATTTTTCAGCATCAACCACCCCAAGAACACCTCAAAATCAAAAAAGGAATGGCTTCACCAAAACAAGATTAAGGATTCTAGAGTCCAGATCTAAATCCAACTGAACAGGAAATCCCATTGTCTAGTAAATAGCCAGCCCATTTGACACAGTTGTCACAGTTTTTGCAAGGAAGAATGACAAAATATTCATAGGTCAAGATGTGCATAACTGATTGACTCTTACCCAAAAAGAATGCTAAAATAAAAACATGTAAGAGTGCTTCATCTGAGTATTAGTTTAGGGGTGTGCACACACATGGTTATTGTAAAAAGAAAAAAGAAAAATTTCTCTGAAATAATTATTATTGTTTTTCACTTATAGATTGTGTTTGCAAAATAAAGCTGGAAAATGTTCTGACATGATTAACTTTTTCATTTTTTACATTACAAAAGCCTGCCATTATAACAGGGTTATGTAGACTTTTTATATTTTTACTGTATTTCCATTGTTCATATATACTCACTCCCTTCATATATTCTCACTCTCTGCTCCAAAAAAACCTAGTATATTAATTGGAAAAATAATATCTTTTTGCAAAGCTATAATGAAAGGAAAAGTCCATTAAAACAAGTTAATAATTGAACAACGACTTCACCTTACATTAGCACCTGGCAATTATAGTAATATTTTAGTAGGAATTGTATTTTGAAGGAAATATTATATTCTCTGTAGGAATCTCTGTCTGAAGTAGAAGAGAAGTATAAGAAGGCCATGGTATCTAATGCACAACTCGACAACGACAAGGCAAACCTCATCTACCAGGTGGACACACTCAAGGATGTCATTGAGGAAATGGAAGAGCAGATGTCAGAGCTGAGCCGGGAAACAGAGGAGAAGTCAAAAGTATAATTTTTTTTTCTATTATTCATTAGCATGAGCTCTAGGGGGTTGTTTAAAATAATGTCATGAAATCATGTAACAAAATAATTAAATGTATATTAACAGTGTACCCTCTAGTGGACTCCTAAAATCTTCATTACCCATACTGTAGAACTTTTGACTTAAATGTAGTTTGATGGTTTTTAGAAATTAATGTCAATGTATGTCATAAAAAAAAAAACATGATCTTTAGGAGATAGAGAGGCAAAAGCATACATGTTCAGTCCTGCTGCATAAACAAGAGGAGCTAAAAGAGGGAATCCGTCAACGAGATGAACTTATTGAGGTAAGATTCTTTTTGATTTACATTAAACTCATGCTATTAGAATACATTTAAATGTATAAATGTTTTAGGTTTTTTTTTTTTTTTAGAAAACCACGAGTAACAGATCTAAGGTCCACAAGCAGGCCTTTTCTGTTCTGTGTTTCCAGTCTTGTTTCTGTCCACTGCTTCACCCCTTCCATTTCATGGCTGTCCATTTGAACACTATTTTTCTAGGCAAACCAGAACTTTCAATTCAAGTTAGATACCCTCACAAGGGAGGTGTTTGACCTACAGGAAACTGTTAACTGGAAGAACAAAAAGATTGCGGTATGAACATTAGGACTATGCATGTTTTAATGGACCTTCAATACAGTATTTGGTTGGTTGCTTGTTTGTCTCACTGCTCAGTAGAACAGGAACATCAGAAAGCTGCTTATAATCAGGCCAAGAACTTCAGTTAAGGTTCACATCAAACATCAGAATGGGTAAAATGTGACTTCAACATTGGCATGGTTGTTGGTACCTGATGTGGTGGTATAAGTATTTCAGAGGCTTCCAATCTACTAGTATTTTCATAAGCAATGGTCTCCAATGAATTTACACAGAATGGCATGAAAACAAAATAAACCTTTGCACAAAAAATGATGCTTTATTTGGTTCCACTCCTTTGTGTCAAAAACAACAATCTGTGGCTATTATGGATACAGAATCAAACTGAACATCTCAGGATAGGAAAAGGACCATTTTTCAACTGTCCAGTTTCAATGAGCCTGTGCCCTCAGATTCTTGTTCTTGGCTAGCAGGGAAGGAACCCAGTAGTCTTCTGCAATTTTAGCCCATCCACTTCAAGGTTTGATGTTATTTGCAACACATAACTGCTAAATGTTTTCATGCCATTCTCTCAATACCTAGAATAAACTGTTGTGTGTGAAATTCCCAGATCTGCAGTGTCTGAAATACTCAAACCAGGACATCTGGTATCAATGTACTTACCACAGTGGAAGTCATATGTAAGATATCACAATTTTTATGTCTTTCAGTGTTTGATGTGAACATTGCATCTCTCTAGTCCTGCAAATTGGCATAAATTCATACATTTAAAATCTATATTCTGAATTCATATTTTTCTGTAAATCTGCTTTGGGACAATATCAATTGTCAATAAAACAGTGTCCATAAGATTGAATTGAATTGACCATTACTTAGCCTCTTGACCTGTATCTGTATGTTTTTTTTTTGCATTGCTCTGCTGCCACATGATTGGCTAATTAGATAAGAGCATGAATATGACAGTGTTTAGTTGTTTCTAATATACACTGTATATATTATCAGTCTAACACACTTTTGTCCACTTTATTTGGAACACCTGTACACCTAAATATTAACTAAAGCTTTTGATCTGTAACTGTATGCATTATATGCATTGTGCTACTGCTAAATAATTAGATTACTGCATACATTTATAGGTTTTCCTAATTAATTGAATGTGTGTGTATACACTGCTCAAAAATATTGAAGAGAACACTAGTATCACAATTTGGATCTTGAACAGAATTTTAAACTAGAAAATCCTATATTCATATACATTGTGTAATTTGTTCAGAGCAAAATGATGTGACAGTGGTCAGTCATTGATATTACAGGCTGATCCAGTTTGGATACAGTTTGCATTAATTTCATCAGGGCAATTGCGATTGTGTATTCCTCCCTTATGCCTGGATGCATTCCTGACAACATCTGGGCAGGCTCCTGATTTAATGGCAGATAGTGTCCTGGAGGATCTCGTCCCAGACCTGGATCAGGGAATCAGTGAACTCCTGGACAGTCTATGATGCGATTTGGCAGCTTCACATGCTCCGATACATAACATTCCAGAGGTTCTAAATTGGATTTGGGTGTGGGGAGCATGTGGGCCAGTCAATGGCATCAGTGCACCCTGTCTACATAAGATTGGGCATTGTCATGTCATTGTCACTGCACCAGCATAAGGTCTGACAGTGGATCTGAGGATTTCATCCTGGTACCCAACACCAGTAAGGGTACAGTTGGCTTGCACATGTAGGTCTTTGGGTGGAGGTCTAAGGTCTGTGCAAACATCCAAGGATATTCCTCCCCATATGACTCCTCATCACTGACCCACCATTAAAGCTGTCATTCTAGATGTTGTTGCAGGCAGTATAACATTTTGAAGGTGCCTTGGCATTTGTTCTTTGTGGTTGGTGGTTGTGCCCATGATGGCCTCAGAAAATTGGTGGTTGCATTGCTGTGGCCTCTCCAGTGCATGTAGTCACTTTCATTTACACCAAAGCTGGTGATCTCCATGAAATTTAATTGAGTTGGTGTTATTCTGTGATGATTAAGTGTTCCCTTAATATTTTAGATGTGTATGTGTAGATGTGTAGTCTGTTATTGTAGGCACTTTCAGGGGTGGACAGGGATCAACATGGACACTCGAATAGGTCTGTGGCTATACTGCCCCAAACACAGCAAGAGGCAATGTGTTTTGTTCACACCAAGAGGCAATGTGTTTAGCAATTTGTGCTGCAGTAGCTCCTTTGTGTGATCAGATCATACTGGCCCATGCACATGAGTGTGAGCATTGGGCACCCATTACCCTGTTGCAGATTTAGTGGTTGTCTTTCTTTTAGTCCACTTTTGGTATGTACTCCCCAAGACCAAAAAGAATGAGATTATTATCATAGATTTTTGCCTAATTATTTGTCTGTCACTAAAAATTGAGCACCAGATCCTTTGCAGCAGACAGAGCCATTCCTGTCGGCTTTTTTAGATCAAAGCTATTCTCTGTTATGGGCCACACAAACTTTCCCCTAACTTCTCTAACTCCTTTGCTCCCTATCCATAGTCAGGTGGTGGGCATATTTGGAGGCACGGACATGGTCACAATCTCCTCAATTTCAGTCCAACTTGTTAAAAAAAAAAAAAGACTGAAGAGGCCTCTGTAAACACATTAAATGCTTATATATATGTGGCTAGGAAAAGCTATGGAATCTTTGTCATTTTTGGAGAAAATGAAACACAGTACATAACCACAAACACCTCATACTAACTGACAAATGTGACACACATGAATACAGATGCACAGAGTGGATTAAAACATTTAGATATTTCTCTTTAACCTGAGCTTTGCTCTCATTTTATTTGCATATCATTTTGTTCATGCTACTTTTATGCTTGCTGCCATCTTGACTATGCATGTTAACTATGCAGTCTGTGCATTTTGACCATTATGCATGTGTTTTGCATGCATGTGACCTGTCCTTCTCTACTTGTTCTGCTCATGGTTCTTCTCTCTTTCCTGTCCTGCTGTTGACCAGGCCTTAGAGAGACAGAAAGAGTACTTTGATTGCATTAGGAATGAGAGGGATGAGCTCAAAGATGAGCTGGCTGAACTCAAGGGGAAATCCAAATCTGTAGAGGTATGTCAGTGCTGAAGATCAAGAAATGCAACAATGTACAAAAGATTTCTTAATGATGGGTTTTGTACATTATGAAAGTTTCTCAGTTTAATTGTAGTTAATGTGTAAATTAAATTAAATTAAATTTGCACATAGTAACCCATAATGACAAAGCAACATTTTTTTAATGTTTGCAAACTAATGCAAAATAAAATCAAAACTCTTTTAGATTTAATTTAAATTTTCATTTAACATCATTTAAAATGTATACTTGTCATTTGTTTTATTTGTACACAGTAAGGGTCTGGTTCAGGGGTCGGCAACCCGCGGCTCCGGAGCCGCAAGTGGCTCTTTCATCCCTCTGCTGCGGCTCCCTGTAGATTTGGAAAACAAAAATTTAATTAAATTTTAGTTTAGTTTAGTTAGTTAGTTTTAAAAAAAACAGTAATTCTAAATTCTAAGATTATGATGCTCTTGTAACATTAAAATAAACCGTGTTTTTTTTTTGTCGCTCAAAATATGCGTCATAACTGCCGACTTGTGAAATCCGACACACAGAAGCAGACGCATTTTTGGTTTGCTGCAGCCGGCAAGTTAAAATTTTGATGTCATGCAGGGCTGTCAAGTGTCACACATTTGGGTCTTTTATCACGCTTTCCCTCCACACATCGTATTTCTAATGCAGAAAACCTTTTTGACTATTTATCATATATTTAATAAGCTGCAGCGCCCAAAATGTATCAGTCCGCACCGCTGTCTGGAACCGCGCGCGTCTCCCCTGAAGTTATTAGTTGAGCCTGACACTTATCAGCCAATCAAAAAAGAGGCTACACAATAGCCAATCAGAAAATAGCAATATCTGGGAAAGATTTAACCCAACAACCAATGAAAAAAATTGGGTTTGCGGGGGGGTTGGAGATGTCACGCTTGCCTGTCTTCAAAACTTGAGAACCGAAGAGGACTCAATTAGACATTGAACATTTTATTTGAAAGTAACCTTCAACCCAGCGTCTTTTTTCTTAAGGTTAGTTCAAACTGTTCAAAATATTTTTGTTTGCCTGCAGAAATAAAATTTAGTTTACTCGGTAGCAGTTCATTGATTTCATAAATGCAACACACCACAGTTTTTTCTATACTTTCCATAAAGGTAAAAAACGATATATGCAGTGTTATCTTCATTTTAGATGTCAAATGGGTTTTGTGATCCCTGTGGTTTTTTTTCTGTGGGAAACGGGTCCAAATGGCTCTCTGAGTGTTCAAGGTTGCCGACCCCTGGTCTGGTTGGTTGTGTACTGTATAGTTTTAGACTGGTAAGATCTTTGTTGTTCCTCTAATTTGATTTTTCTGTGATTGGGGGACCACCATGTTTCTGGAAACATGCAAAGACATAGAACTGATTTTATACCCCTCCCCAAATCTATGTCTATTTGATAACAGATGTCTGTAAAGTTCCTAGGAGTGATTTCTTTTGGTCTGACAAGCATTGCAAATTGTTGGACAGGTTTCTGCATTTCTAAATCATATCCAGTTAGTGTAATTAGCCAAAGACGGACTCTAGTCACGTTCTATAGACTATATGAGTATGACGTCTATGACTATATATAATATAATATAACACAACACTCTTAAAAAAAATTCTTAGAAAAGATTTTTTTAACACTCTTAAAAAAGATATCTAAAAGTCTTCACTTGACTGTTATATATTGTTTATATTAATGGGGAAAATAGTATATTTAATTAATTTTTAGATTGAGTATATGATGAAAAAAATCCTTGAACTGAAGGGATCTGTAAAGTACACTGTTGTCATGTATTTGCTGTTACCATAGAAAGCCCATTTAACAAAAAATGGGTTTTAGGAAATGATGGACAAGAGAAAATAATTTTATATAACCAGGATTCCAAAAAAAGTTTTTTCAAATCACATAAGCCAATATTTTATTCACAATAGAACATAGATAACATAAAAATGTTTAAACAGAGAAAATGTACACTTTTATCCACTAAACGAGCTCTTTTCAAATTTGGGAAGGGGACATGTTTACTATGGTGTAGCATGTGTAGTCCTCTGCTTTTCAAAACAGTTTGAAGACGTCTGGGCATCAAGGTTATGAGTTTCTGGAGTTTGGGTGTTGGGATTTGGTCAAATTCTTGCCTGATATAGGTTTCCAGCTTCTGAAGAGTTTGTGGTCATCTTTGACATATTTTTCATTTAATGATATGCCAAGTGTTCTCTATAGGTGAAGGATCTGAACTGCAGGCAGGCGATGAATCCATGCTGTTGTTGTATACATACAGAGCCTTAGTTGGCATGGCAGGGCAGATTGCGTTTACCGACAGTGGTTTCTGGAAGTATTCTTATGCCCGTTTAGTAATGTCATTGACACGATCATGCCGATGAGCCATGCAGTAACGTCTGGGAGCCCGAAGACCATGGGCATCCAATAAAGGTCTTCATCCTTTACGCTCAGAGATTCCTTCAGTCTCTCTACTCTTTTAATGATGTTATGCACTGTAGATGAGATTTGCAAAGCCTTGGCAATTTGACATTGAGAAACGTTGTTTTTAAAGTATTCGGCAATCTTTTACACACTCTTTCACAGATTGGAGAGCCTCTGTCCATTTTTACTTCTGAGGGACTCTGCCAGGTACAAATACTGTAGTGTTCTACACAAATATGTGTAAGATTTTTTTTCCATTGTATATGCCCTGCAGGTTTAGACATTGAGGCATTCAGAGGTACACTATGATCTTGTGCTTAAGATTAGTACTTGAATTGCACTTGTACTTCAGATTTTTCTGGTAGAGTTCATGGTTGTGTCAGAACCTTCTGAAGCCATACACATTCTGAAGCAGCAAATTATCACCAACAATTTGGTGTTTCTGTACCACCACTTTTTCAATGTAGTATTTTCTTATTTTGGAATGGAGTATGATGCTCCTATTGTGAAATATAGTTTTTTTTTACACCAGATGTAACACAACCCATGTCTTTTAAAAAATAGTTACCATCAGTCTACAGGAGTAGTTATCAAACCTCATTTGGATTTCTTGATTTCTTTCTATCTATCTATCTATCTATCTATCTATCTATCTATCTATCTATCTATCTATCTATCTATCTGTCTGTCTGTCTGTCTGTCTGTCTGTCTGTCTGTCTGTCTCGACTAGCATTGTTAAGCCAAACTTGTTGTGACAAACTTTATTTATCTAGATTAAATACTGTAATGTAATTTGTTGGAAGATCTGAAACATTTAAGTGTGACAAATATGCAAAAATATAGAACTCAGGAAGCCCTGGACCCCAAAGTCCTGTAACTAAGTATGAAGTAAATGGGTTTTCTGTTTATTTATTCTTATCTACGGTTATTGCGTATACAGTATACTGCAGATGTGCTAGATACAGGTATAGAAGTCACCATAGCATCTATTCTGGTATGTAAAGTTTTTCATGTCATTATTAAGTAGTTAAGATAATACAAATATTACCCCAGTGTCTTTTTTCATGATGATTATTAAATCATGAAGAATTTTTAGCTGTGCATATATATTCTGTGTTTGGACATCCATAAAACTTACTTCATTACTGTTCACCCTACAGAAACATGGACTGGTTATCATTCCAGAGGGCACGGCCAATGGGGATGACAGTCGAGAATCCCACACCTCAGTGATCTCTCTTGTCTCTCAGGAATCTGCTCAGGTTCTAGAGTCAGCTGGGGATGGTCCTCTGGGTACGAAAACAGATTGAGCCAAAAAAAAAAAAAAAAAAAAAATTTGATTGTGTTCGACATACTTTGAGTTGTAAACACCTTTTTTTCTAACAACAGATACTCGACTACGAAAGCTTGCTGAAGAAAAGGATGAACTTTTATCCCAAGTATGAATATTATTATTATAATTATTATATCTAAATTGATTATTTGAAGGATTCATTATTATTAAGTTAATCAGCATAAAAATACATTTCCCCAGAAGAGAACATTTGTTGATCATCTGCTTTTGCATCTCTCACAGATAAGGAAACTAAAAACACAGCTACAGGATGAGAGACAGAAACATTCTAAGATGGAAAGTGTTTACTCAGAGGGAGAACGTCTAGAAAATGGCACTGACTTGAACATAATTGAAATGCAGAGTAAGTTCACACTTATAAGCAGTTGAACTCTTTTTTGTTTAGTTTTTTATTTTTCCATTTTAATGAAAAAATGTAATTCCTTTAAAATGACTAAAATGTTATCACTGGATGTTTATAAAGTTAAATCAGTCAATCTTAAAAGTATTTGAAAAAGGTATATCATTTTTATTAAGTAAAAGCAAAGAAAATCTTCATCCTGAACTTACTATGTCCTTTCACAAGGTATACTGACAACTGCATTTATTTTAGAGATTTTCAGCGCTTGCCAACAGTGCATACCTTTATTTTGTCCAGAAGTGCTAAAGAAGTGAGAGCATATTAAACTTCTAATGCATACTAGTATTAAAAATGAGAATACATTTTCCATCCATCCATCCATCTTATACCGCTTATCCGGGGCCGGGTCGCGAGGGCAGAAGTCTAAGCAGGGACGCCCAGACTTCCCTCTCCCCAGACACTTCCTCCAGCTCTTCCAGGGGAATACCGAGGCGTTCCCAGGCCAGCCGAGAGACATAGTCCCTCCAGCGTGTCCTAGGTCTTCCCCGGGGCCTCCTCCCGGTTGGACATGCCCGGAACACCTCCCCAGGGAGGTGTCCAGGAGGCATCCGAAACAGATGCCCAAGCCACCTCAGCTGATTCCCCTTTTTGTTTAGCAGCAGCAGCTCTACTCTGAGCTCCTCCCGAGTGACCGAGCTCCTCACCCAAACTCTAAGGGAGCACCCAGCCACCCTACGGAAGAAATGTTAAATAATGATTAATACATTTAAAGGAAGACCTTGAAGAGAGCTGAATGGGTACTTTTGTTTTATTGGGACCATATATGCTATATTGTACTAATCTTGTTTGATCATCCACTGATCTTTGTAGACTTAGACTTGGCATAAATGAACAATAATAAATGTATATATATTACCATTGAAGGTTTGCTAACAGAATGTAAATAACCTCTTTGGATTTGATTTGTTTGCTATTCATAGTTAGCACAAAGCTGTAGGTTTGGCTGGGCTCATAAGCAATGCTCCTTTCTATAGTGAGGGCTCAGTATCATGGCTGAACCTGTGCACTAATCCTAGGCTCCAAACAAGCTGTTATATACAAAGAAAAGAATTTCACACTTCCAAGTGGCACAACAGAAAAGCATTTACCCTGTTGTCCTGCATATCTTGAGGTTGAATCCAGAGGATGCCAGGGTCACACTTGGCCAGGAATACATGAGAGCATTGGCCATGCTATCAGCCACGGAGTGGTGGCAGTTCCCTCCTCTTCTCTGAGTTACAGCAGCATTAGCCAATCATGGATATCTAAGATCTCTTGCATGCAAAAGATGGTAGATAGCACTTTCCTCTGAATGTTTGAAATTAGGGGGGAAATCCAAAAGTAAAGAAAATAATTTCACTGTGCTTGTATATTTGAAAGGAAAAAAAATGTTTTTTTCTTCTAATTCAAACTTATATCCGTGTGTTCTTCGTAGGAGATGTCAACCGACAAATTAGTGAATATAAATTCAAACTTTCAAAGGCGGAACAAGAAATGGGCACAATGGAACAAAATGTAAGTTTCAAAATGACCAATTTTACTACTACTAATGAGGATGATGGTAATAATAATAATAAATAATAATAATAACTAGAATGTACATTTCCTGAAGAAAATGAAGTTCCCCTCATCGTGCTGAGTGTTTTGATATATGACACGTCCATGTTGTGCAAACTTTTTGATTTCGCTTAATTTGGGGGCGGGGCTACACGTGGTGTTTCGAGTGCCGTCACCAGAATACCCGGTGGGGTGCCAATACTTTTGGAATCATTGGATTGATAGTGTAGATGTATTGAGAGTCTCCTTTACATCTACAGTCACTAGGAGAACGCAGAGAGCGAAGCCGTGCCTGAGCTCTGCGCACACTGCGTATGTGAGAGCTTAAAGGAATTTTAGGAATTTTTTTCCCGCTTTTTCGTCCGCTGTGCGAACATCATTGGTTGGATCGCTTATTAAAGTCATAGCACACCTCTCCTTAATGAGCCGGTCGATTTGACACCTCATTTATGGGTCTAGTTCAGGGTTCGGCAGCCCGCGGCTCTGGAGACGCAAGTGGCTCTTTCATCCCTCTGCTGCGGCTCCCTGTAGATATGGAAAATAAATATTTAATTTAAATTTTTATTTTATTTTAGTTAGTTAGTTTAAAAAAAAATGTAATTCTAAATTCTAAGATCATAATGCTCTTGTAAAAGTAAAATAAACCGTGTTTAATTTTTTTTGTCGCTCTAAATATGCGTCATAACTGCCGACTTCCGAAATCCGACACAGAATCAGACTTTTGGTTTGTAAACAAATTTTTGGTTTGCTGCAGCCAGCAAGTTAAAATTTTGATGTCATACAGGGCTGTCAAGTGTCACACATTGAGTGACAGTCACGCATTTGAAGCCATTCAAAAAGAGAAAGTCTACACAACAGCCAATCAGAAAATAGCACTATCTGGGAAAGATTTAACCCAACAACCAATGAAAAAAATTGGGGTTGTGGGTGGGGGGGTGGAGTGGGGGTGGAGATATCACGCTTCAATTAGACATTGAACATTTTATTTCAAAGTAACCTTCAACCCATTATCTTTTTTCTTAAGGTTAGTTCAAACTGTTCAAAAAAAAATTTTTTTTGCCTGCAGAAATAAAATTTAATTTACTCAGTAGCAGTTCATTGATTTCATAAATGCAACACACTACAGTTTTTTTCTATACTTTCCATAAAGGTAAAAAACGATATATTCAGGGTTATCTTCATGTATAATAATAAGTATGCACAATAATAAGAATGCTGCTTTGCAAACAACATTAATAATAATAATAATAATAATAATAATAATAATAATAATAATAATAATAATAATATATGTTACTTAATAATGGAAACATTTTATGTTTTTCATAATATATGAGTAGTATATCATTCCATTTTATCCTCTTTATACATCCATACATATGTACTCACAGGAGCAATTTATGAAAGCATACAACTGTAGATGCACTGAGTTTGAACTTGTATTGATAAAAGAATATCTAATCCAGGGGTCGGCAACCTTGAACACTCAGAGAGCCATTTGGACCCGTTTCCCACAGAAAAAAAAACACAGGGAGCCACAAAACCCATTTGACATCTAAAATGAAGATAACACTGCATATATCGTTTTTTAAATTTATGGAAAGTATAGAAAAAACTGTGGTGTGTTGCATTTATAAAATCAATGAACTGCTACCGAGTAAACAAAATTTTATTTCTGCAGGCAAACAAAAATATTTTGAACAGTTTGAACTAACCTTAAGAAAAAAGACGCTGGGTTGAAGGTTACTTTCAAATAAAATGTTCAATGTCTAATTGAGTCCTCTTCGGCTCTCAAGTTTTGAAGACAGGCAAGCGTGACATCTCCAACCCCCCCGCAACCCCAATTTTTTTCATTGGTTGATGGGTTAAATCTTTCCCAGATATTGCTATTTTCTGATTGGCTATTGTGTAGCCTCTTTTTTGATTGGCTGATAAGTGTCAGGCTCGACTAATAACTTCAGGGGAGACGCGCGCGGTTCCAGACAGCGGTGCGGACTGATACATTTTGGGCGCTGCAGCTTATTAAATATATGATAAATAGTCAAAAAGGTTTTCTGCATGAGAAATACGATGCGTGACTGTCACTCTCAATGTGTGACACTTGACAGCCCTACATGACATCAAAATTTTAACTTGCCGGCTGCAGCAAACCAAAAATGCGTCTGCTTCTGTGTGTCGGATTTCACAATTTGGCACTTATGACGCATATTTTGAGCGACAAAAAAATTAAACACAGTTTATTTTAATGTTACAAGAGCATCATAATCTTAGAATTTAGAATTACTGTTTTTTTTAAACTAACTAACTAACTAAAATAAAATGAAATGAAATGAAATTTTTATTTTCCAAATCTACAGGGAGCCGCAACAGAGGGATGAAAGAGCCACTTGCGGCTCCGGAGCCGCGGGTTGCTGACCCCTGATCTAATCAGTAACATCCTGATCGATGCTATTTGAATTTGCTTGACATGTAGACTTGTAACTGTCTCTATTTGCATGTACACAGATTTTTACCTTTGGGGTAAACACGGACTGTCATCGTCAGATCTTAATGATAGTTAAATTGCCTTTAAATAATTAAACACTCAGTTCTAATAATGTGCACTTTTCCCTATAGATAAACAGACTTGAAGCTCAGGTGTTAAGATACAAAGCATCAGCTGATAACTTTGAGAAAATTGAAGATGAACTAAAGGCAGAGAAAAGAAAACTTCAGCGGGAGGTAAGGATACAAGTAAATGTAGATTGAAAATTTATGCACTTTATAAGAAACACATTTTATTTCCACATTCATGCAGTTATCTAATCAGTCAATACTGTGGCAGCAGCATATTACAAAAAAATCATGCAGAAACAAGATGCAAGAGCTTAAGTTAATTGTTTTTACATCAAACAGAAGAATGGGGAAATTGCAATTTCTCTGATCTCTGGAGATTTTTACACATAGCAGTCTATAGAGTTTACACAGATTGGTGCAAAAAAAAAAACATTGAGTGAGTGACAGTTCTGTGGGTGATAGTTCAACTAAGAAAGGTCAGCGCTCCTCTGCTATCTCTCTTCTGCAAATTGCTTCAGCCTACAGGCTCTCGTGATGTTATTTGTTTTGAACACCATTTTGTGTAAACTGGTTATACTGTTGTGTGTGAAATTTCCTAGAGATCATTAGTTTCTAAAATGCTCGAAACATCAATTCTTCACGTTTAAAGTCAAAGGTGAAGCTTTTGACCTGTATCTGCATGATTTTAAAGCCTTGCAGGGCTGCCACCAGATTCACTAATGATATATAACTACATGCATGTGCTGGTGTTCCTAATAATGTGGACAGTGAGTGTATGTTTTTACAGCTGCTGTTGTTGGAGTGCCGTGATGGGCACAACAATTTTATTTCTTTGAATAAATATTGAAATGCAACTTTTATCAAGGACATATGCACTGATGCAAAACATCATGCTTGTATAGCTTTTGTATAAATACTGTAAATCTAAACATTTAATGACATACATTTCAGTGATCTGATCAATCTAGGCAGACAGCAGTATATTTTTTAATGTACGGCCCTCTCACAGATGGTCAGAGAGGGCCATACAAATATAGTCCCTACCTACTTCTGCTCAATACATTTTTCAAATGAAAGTGCTATTGCATTAAAAACAGGTATATAAGTATTCGTGAAATGCATCAAAATGACCTCAAAACTATCAGAATTTTGTAAGCCACTTGCATTGAAGTTTAAAATGGTGGTTGGAAAAAGGTCCACTTCTAAAATTATTTATTACAAATGTATTATAGCAAAATGGAGAGCTGCACAAACTTGTTTTTATTTGTTGTTTTTTTTAACTTATTCTGCAGCTACGTGGTGCACTTGACAAAATTGAGGAAATGGAGATGACCAACAATCACTTGGTGAAGAGACTGGAAAAGATGAAAGCAAATCGCAATGCTCTCCTCTCACAGCAGTGATAAGATTAGCCTTGGACTATTCTTTCAAAACAGTTCTTAAATATCTGTCACAGCAAATTTCTGTCACATGGAAAATGCTGTTTTTGCCACCTAACACTTCACATCTATGGGAAACAAAAATAAACACTTGGTAATAACAGAAAATACTTTAAATTTTTTCACTAAAGATAAAAGTTTGGTGCACACTTCAGTTTGCCTGGAATAGAGAAAGTGATTTTTTTTGGTTTTTTTTTAATCAACCCAAGGGTGTTTTCCTGACCCCACCCCAAAACCCCACCCCCACCATTGGTTTTATGTCTTGTGTTTGGAAAGCTTTGTATATCATGGTTTTCACCTGGGTTATATTGCGTGGATTGGGTGCTTGATTCTTCCTAATGTCTTCTGCTTCTGCAATAGGCCGCATGAATGAGTGTAAAAATGTATTTTAAATTACTTCACACAACTGCTGACATTTATGAATGTTTGCAACACTGTGCCTTTGTTTAACATGGGAACTGAGGGTTTGCATTATAAAGAAATGGTATCGGTACAAAAAATTATTTAATGTAAGTATTCAGTCTGATGTGATGGTATAAAACAGTTCTCTATGGTTTCAGTGGGGTTTCAAAAATATTAAAAATAAAAAAGTAAATTGGATTGATGTGTGAATGAAATGAGTGTTGTAGCTAATTTAATTATTAGATGAACTAGGTATTTTTAATGGCTAGTAATACAAGTCATTTTAAAGCTGAGAAAAGAGGAAAGGCCTGGGCATGGCAAATATAACAATTCAGAATGTCCTCAAAACAAATAAAAAAACACTAACCACTAACAAACAATGGAGCAGATTGGCCAAGAAAATCAAAAGCAGTTTATGATCAAAACATTGTGTGAGCTGTGAAGAAAAACCTCAAAACAACAATGAAATCATTCCAAAATGTTCTGGAACCAGTATTAAATATCTACCAAAGGAAAGGTTAAAGTGTAGAGAAAGAGCCAAGCACATGGCCTGGGCTCGCATGGCTGATTCTGGAACAGGCTTCACTGATGATGTGGCTCATGATGGTTGCAACAGAATGAATTTAAAAGTCAGTGGAAAGTGGACTGGCCAAGGCAATCATAAGACCATAATGCAGTAAAGCATTCATTACACCTCTTTGAGAGCAGCGGAATGGAGAAGCATCAAAATATTAATAATCTAAAAGCATCACAATACAAGAAGGCCTATATACAGGATAACGTTCTGTAAGGTCATGTAAAAAAACTGGGGTCTGTTCATTCATGGGTGCAGAGCTGTAGTCAGATACCTATCTTTTTAAAAAAAAACTATCTGATCAGGTGAAAATTGGTTTTGGTGCATTAATTTTCTAAAATGTGAAAGTGAATTTTTGGTGGATTTTTGGCCAATCCTCACAGTTGTGGTGTTGAACTATTCATCAGTGTAAGAAGCTCAATAATTCTGAAAATCATAGGTATCGGAGCTGGTTTAATTGGATGGCTGTATTTTATGATTGTATTATGTATTTGGACCAAACATGACACAGGTTCAGTATAAGGTTCAATGCAACTGGGCAATGTTTGGGGCACTATTCATGGATGAGTGATGTGATAGTGTAGTGGTTAAGGTGTTCGACTACTGATCGGAAGGTCATGAGTTTGAATCCTAGGTCTACCAAGCTGCCAATGCAGCTTCAGCAAGACCCTTAACCCTCAATTGCTTAGTTGTATAAATTAAAATAAAATGTAAGTCACTTTTGATAAGGGTGTCTGCTAAATGGCAGAAATGTAAATGTTCATTCTAATTACCTAATTACTTAAAATCACTGCTTTTGGATAATGAAGTGTCAGCAGGAATTTCACAAAGCTAGTATTGTGTTATCTTTAAAAAGCTTTAAGTATTTATTTTAATTTGCAATTTATATTTCTTAGTATGGCTGGCCACTGTGGTGATGTCAAATTATTATAATTTTTATTTTTCTCTACTAAAATTAATTGAAGTTGACTATAAAAGCCTATAAACAAAGCTTGATGGGTAGATACAGTATCACAACCTCTACTCAGAAAAATAAAATGATTTTTCCACTATAACATGAGCCTTTATCTTTTTAGCCTATATTGAATTATTAAATTTCACTTGTTTAGTGCTTTTAACAATGGACCTTGTCCCAAAGCAGTTATTCAGAAATCCACAGAAACTTATTGAAAGAGATGTATTGAGTAAGTCAGAGGTGATTGTGGCAAGGGAAAATCTCCCTGTGGTACAAAGGGAACAACCCTATCGGTAACACTCTGTGACTGCATCCCAAAACTAATTTGGAACATAACTGTGTGAGAAACAGCAAGATCTACTCTCTGCTGTAGCCTTCATTATAGGTAACAACAAGAGACTGTATTAGTGTTATTAGAGAGACTTCAGTCAATAATCACACCAAGGAGAAAATGTCTTTTTCATAAGAGAGTTCAAAAGAAAATGGCAAAAAGGATTGGTTTTAGGTTTCAGGAAGAATTTAGTAAATAAAAAAACTCTTAGAATATAAATGACAAAGCCTGAGGCAGTGGTGGCAAGGATTGAACAAAGAAAAAACTTTGAACAGAGTTTTGGGCTCATGGTATATGATAGAGACTTTTGTACATTTTCAGCATTTGGCAGATGCCCTTATCCAGAGTGACGTACATAAGTGCTTAAATCTCTAACATTGGATACATTAATGCTGCTCACTAGGTTACATACTTAAGATACCATGAGTTTAAAACACTGTTCAAAGATACAATGAAAAACTGTCAAAGGTTTTTTTTTTATATATATATAAATGCAAAAGATAGGGAAAGAGGTGCTATTTGAAGTGTTTCCTGAATAAGTAGGTCTTCAACCACCATTTGAAAATACATACAAATGCTGTAAATATAAATGTAATTGCAAGGAAAAATTCACTAAGGCTATATGAGGAAGGACCAGACTCTAAAGGCAACCCATCCCAAAGTGTGATTATAAATCATGTCCTTTCCACAACTGTACAGTATATAGTCAAGTGGGTTTGTGTAACTTAGAAATGAGCCTCGTTTTTAAATTCATTTCAATGAATATGGATTTAACACCAGTTCCTACCTGCTGAAGTCATAAAATGTTCAATGATTGAGACCCAAGTGCAAAACTGACCACCATAACTGCAGTTTAAACCTGGCACCATAGTCTCTAAGTGGTGAGAGCCAGAAGGTGACACAAATATGAGGGCTTCCTGAGACATAAAGCATCCAGCCACTCCACAGTCAGCAAAACTAAGTGAATGTGAGAGAGATTGGGGCATGACAACCTCCAAACTTCTCAGTTCACTACACACAAACTGTGCTTATGAACCCTCCAGATCTGCTTCAGTCAAATAAGACCTGAGCCAAGGGAGGACTATTCCTTTAAACAAACAACATATTCTAGCCTATCAATTAATATAGTATGATCAAGATCAAGCAATACCAACAGGGAGACAGCAACCTGATCAAAGGGAAGTATTAGGTCATTAACCAGTGCTGTCTTGTCTCTGCAATGATGAGGTCTAAATCCTGACATTAATGGACGTTCTTCCTATGTAGGTACAAGCATAACTGCTGTGCTACAATCTCTTCTAGGAACTTGGATATAAAGGGTAGGTTTAATATTGGCCTATAGTTTGGTTTTTGAAACAGGAGATTTATAACCGCTAGATTAAAAGATTTAAGAAGATTAGAAGTTGAAGATTACAGATAAAAAAATGACCTGGTGTTTTCCAATCTTTAGCTGTCCAGTTTAGGTGAGTCTGTGCTCTTGGTCTTAGATAGTTTTTCTTATAAGAGTAGAAACCTCATGTGGTATTTTGCTCTTGTAGCCATCCATCTCAAACTTGTGTGTTGTTCTGAGATGCTTTTCTGCTCACCACAGGTATAAAGAGACTTCCTGACAGCTCAGGCATGTCTGGTGATTCTCCCCTGATCTCTCTTATCAACAGTGTTTTAGCCTGCAGACCCTCAATACACAGGGTGTGTTTTGTATATTATACTCTAGAGAATGTTGTGTGAAAATCCCAAGAGATCTGAAATTTCAGAAATACTCTACAGAGCCCATGAACAAGTATGCCACAATTAAATATTTATAATTAAGTGTACCAACAACTGTGACAGTTAGTCATAGAGATCACATTTTCCCATAAACATCATACCGCTGCCATATGCTGGGCTGATTACTCCATGTATGTGCTGGTGTACAGGTGTTCCTAAAAATGGGGCTACAAAGAAGCAATTACTTTCTACTAAACTACAACTATTACATACTAATAGCAATTAGTCCTAAGACTAATAATAAGATTTTAGTCAGGAGAAAGACATCTACATAACGAACATTTTCTTTTCTATCTAGAAGTGTTTTTAAATATGGTGTCAAATCTGCACTAGGATCAAGAACATATGCAAGAAGACACAGCCCTGATCCAGGACCAGTAGCAGGTTACAGTAATTACCACTCTAGCTCCTTTTGTCTCTGTATTTTGATGAGTCAGATTTCATGAACAATAGTGAAATGGATGGATTGTTCATACTATACATGTATGAACAATACTGCTGTGCTTTGTGTAAAACTTTCAAGGGTACCCTATATTTGGACAAATGACGTGTTTGAAGTTGGGTTTAAAGGATTTCTGCAGGTGGTGAGTGATAAGTATATAATTGGCTATTTGTAGAAGAGGTTTCATTGCTTATGTACTATATCCTTTTCCTAAATATTTCTTTAAATTGATACTACATTCACTTGAAAAATATCTAGAAAAGGGATCTACTGCTGGATGATATTTGATTATTAGTGAAATTAGTTTGCCCTCTTGAAGGGGTTATAAACTAAATATAAAACATTAAAATCACTGATGTGGTTGTCATATACATGGTCAGTTATTAAATTGCCTGAATTTTTATTGACAAAATGCAGTCATCACCAGTTCATGCTGATGGTGTAAATAAGACCGTAGAATTTAACAATAATCTTCAGTCACCCACAACAAACTGAGTGACAACTCAAAGCAGCTAGCAGACTCCCAGTTTAGCCCACTTGTCTGCCCCCTGTGTAGCACCAACTAACTAGGCCTATTCTGAGCCTATAAGCTGCTGCAAAAAGTGTGTGCAGTTCTTATGTATCATGGACATTGTCCTGCTCTAACAGGCTAGCCTTTTCCACAAATCTAATGTAATTACATTAGTAAAATTAAGTCCACATAGACGTCTACCTAGACGTCAGATGGTGCATATTGGGGCATTACCTAATGGCATAAGATTACACATTACACTTTTTGGCATAAGATGAATTGATCTAGACTCTGCCCCAATATCTGTCGTTTTTTTTTGTGTTAATTTTGGCCTATTTTCATTCATTTGTTTTTACAATACTCAATTTTAAACTTAGAATTTAAACAGAATTTTAAACTTTTGATCAAACAAAATTTTTATTGAGATGGAGCATTGCAGTAATTTTCAGGTTCACTCATAAATGAAGTCTGTTGCTGCTACCTCTGAGCTAATATCAGGGAAGAGACTTCCAAAAAAAAAAAAACAGTCAGTGTGAGCTCACCATGGAGAATAAATGTGCAGTAATCAGTCTTATGTATTGATAATCAAAAGTTGTCAGCAGAATCAAGCAGGCATGGACAGGCTTGAATCTAGACACATAGAACATGAGGTGAATGTGTAGGACTTTCTGGAGCTCAGGTGTATGGCCACAGGGTTGAGTACTAGAGATCAGGAATGGCCCCACAAAGATGGAGGGCCAGATTCCTGCAGGCCACTTTGAGGTTGATATCCACACCTTCTGGTTGGCATGGTAGAGCAGAGCTGGGTGACAGTTGCAGTTAGTCCAGTTCACATAGCTTCTAGAGCTCTCTTCTCTGACCAGGATGATGGATATTCTCCTAGCACAGGATGGATAGACCAGTCTTGAACTTCTGTTTGAGTCTTTCTGTTTGGCTGTTGAACTGGGGATGAAAACTGGAGGAGAAACTGATGGTGATGCCTAGTAGCTGGCAGAATTCTCTCCAGAAGTTGGCGGTAATCTGGGGCCTTTTGTCAGACACAATTTTGCAGGGCAGGCTGGGGAGATAATATGCTGCATCAGGAGTTGGATGGTGTCTTTAGCAGATGGAGGCTTGGGCAGAGGGATGAAGTGCATCAACTTAGAGAAACAGTGTACTACAGTTACAAAGTCCATACCTATATGAGACCAGGCTCGATTGGGGATTGGCAGATGAAAACTGCAGGAGGGGTCTTGGGCATCTTCTGCTGGGTGCATAGTACAGTAGGCCACCAGAAGCATTTTGGAAAGACTGCTAGGTCCAGGCAGTGCTGGGGTGACTGAGAAAACAGAAGCTGTGGCACCATTGCAGGACTTGAGACTGCATGGGGTCAGGGACGAAGAGTTTTCCCTCCAGACAGTTAGCAGTTGCTGGTTGGTTGGGTGTAGCCTGGACCTTCTTGATATTCAGCCAAAGGGCCCTCAGCACCCTCCAGCCAATGGCACCACTCCTCCAGCCCTAGCTTGATGGCCAAGAGTTCACATTCCTCTGAAGAATAATCTCGGTGGGACTGAGATTACGGGAGGTTGCACAGGGCTGATTGTCTTTAGGGGAAGTGAAGTGTGGGGCCAGGCATATTCAGAATCTGAGCCATTGTGAAGATATCATTTAATTAGCAGAATGCTTGTATATTCACCCAGTCTTCATAGGTGGAGCAAAGTTATGAAATGAGATGGTGCATCAGTACTCTAACACTGAATGCTTCTAATGAACTTGTACCTGAAAGACAGTTGAAGCAAATGGCATTATGAAGTACTTGTAGTGGCCAGAAGGCCATCTTCCACTCGCTCCCCTCTTGAATCCACACTAGGTGGTAGGCATTACATAGATCAAGTTTAAGGAATATAATGTCTTCCTGGAGGAGCTCAAAAGCAGATAACATCATTATAAAATAGATAGGGGTCCAGATTCTACCAGTTAGTTTGATGACGATACAGTTATATTCTAGCTCATTTCAAGTAGTTAGTTTCTGATGTGTGTTATACCAGGGTGCTAACACTTTCACTTAATTTGAAGTGGGATAAAGAACATTTAACCTGACAGTATACACAGAATTTGGCTTGTGTTTTCAGCAAGACCTAAAAATGATCTTTGTATCTGAAGGCATTATTTAAACTGTGAATTAAATTTTGATTTTCATTCTCTGAGTTTCAATGTGTGAGAATACATGATTACAGTTTAAATGTGTGAGAATACAGATCAGTTCTCTGATCAAAAACAGGTGTATCTCTCTGCTTTGAGATTTGAATTAAACAACTTATTAAAAGATGATTGTTTTAATTGAATTTTCAGTTCATCATACTAGAGTGACTTACTATAGCCAAAGCTCAAGCAGGCTTCTAGCTGCTAAAATAAAGCAAAAAAAAAAAAAAAGATTTTCCATCATTAAAGCAATTCAAACTCCATCAGGATCTGTTACTTATGATGCAGAGGAAATTACTGATAAAATTAGACAATTTTTTATACTAACCTCTATAAAGCCCAATCATTCTTTGACCTAAATGTTCTCAAATCATATCTTTCAACACGGCAAATCTCCTGGAATAGATGGTTTTCATCCAGAGCTGTTCCTGGAACTATGGGATAGTATTGGACCACTTCTTGTAAATTCCATTAACTATGCTCTTAGTACTGGTTCATTTTATCGTGATCAGAATACATCACTTATTTCTGTGCTGCTTGAGGAAGGCAAATCTCCTTTTAAATGTGGTAGTTATAGGCCGATATATTTAATCACAACAGAACTAAAGCTTTTAGCTAGAAGGCTTGAGTTCTCCGAAAGCAAATTAATTCATTTTGATCAGCCTAGGTTCTTAAGAGGGAGACTTGCATCCGATAATGTCAAACTCCATCTGTTTGCACACCATCTATGCATCTGAAATGGATACTTAACTTGCAGCTCTCTTTACTTTAGATGTGCAAAAAAAAAAAGGGTAAGTTCTTTGGGTAATCCTGGAGGAATTTGGCTTTGGAAAAACATTCATATCTATGGTTAAAGCACTCTACACTAATCCTTATGCAATTGTGTTAACAGGTAACACTCAATCATTCCCTCCACACTGTAGTTCCCCACAGGGCTGCCCACTTTCCACACTGCTCTTTGCACTAGAACCATTATCAGTAGAACTATAGTTGTAAAAGGAACACAGCATAAAATTTCTTTATTTGCGGACGACACATTACTGTATTTTACCAATATTCACGTTTACTTGCCACAAATAATTATTCACCCAATTTAGCCTGCCTATAAAATAAATTATTTATTTTCAATGTAAGAAAAGGAATATCCAGTGAATAAAAAAGTCTTTGTTACAATCTTGAAAGCCACTCTAAATGATAGTTGAGGCTGCATAAAAATTGTCACACAGTTTTACTCCGTAAACTTTCCAGGACTGGTTTATTAAAATAATTTTCAATACACTGACAATAAAGGCCCTTAAAATAAATTGTTACAGATTTCAAGTTAATTTATAGTAAAGAGGGGAGGAGCATAATGAAGGCTTTAAGAACAGCCACATGGATTCCCACAAACTCTTTTTTGATCCCAGAGAAAGTGTAGCTCCTTCACTGTATGCTGTGGTGATGACAGCATATCCACATAGCACTCTCTCTCACACAGCCAGCCTGCATCCTGAACATATGTAGCATAGGATAACATTCAGCACCAAAAAATATCCACAAAAACATTTATTGGAAATATGACAATTATATTTGCATGATGCAATTGAAAAAGTATAGCTATTTATTATAACATCACATCCACCATTATATACAGTTATGTATCATCTGATCAATTATTCTTTTTAAATACAGCAAGAATACCAAAATAAATGTTTTTGTGTGTAAATGTTTTTTCCTGGCTCTGTAATAGACAAGTGTAAGCAAGGTAAAAGGGTTTATTTACTAAAACTAATATTAAAGCATTGTTATTATAAACTATAGCAATATTATTAAATGCTAGCAAACAAAGCTAGATAGCTTTGTAAACATACAAAAATGCATGTCAGCTAAACAAATGGCAACGTAGTTAAAACAGATGACTATTATATGTATTTAGTTTTATAGCTTCCTTGGAAGGTCTCCACACAAAAGTAGCCTTGTTGGTGTTTTACCTGAAATTTTTGAACCCGTACTGCAGCCATCCAGATTCCCATGCTCACATCTTCTCCCTAGATAGAGAGAGATTTTTTTTTTTTTTTTAAAACACAAGAGCTATGCTGAATTCTCAAATCTGATGGTAAAAAGTGGTTTATTACTTTACTAAAGCAGCAGCTCTGGAAATGTGCTGTCTAAACCACAGGTTTTTTAATGTTTCATTATTATTAAATGTACTTGATCTAACTTGATCTAATACAATACCATTTCCATAGCGATAACTAATTCAGAGAAGGTGTGTGGTGGACTACGTAATAAATTACGATAATAATGGAGTTAAAAAAAAAAGTTATAATTTATAATCTACATTCCATGTGAGGATTTATTCAAGCCTGCCATGAAGTCCAAAACAAAGTCAAAATTCCAAATCCAAATGAAGTGAGGCTGAGTTTGATTAGCTGTTAAACAAAATCAAACAGAAGCAACTGAAATTCCTCAACACAATGTGAGTGGTTAAGTGGTTTCCCCAAATTTAACTAAAAATGCAAATTTTAATGAATCTCAAAATTATTCAAGCCCTTCCTGGTAAGCATCTTTAGCAGAGCATAATTTTGCAGAAGGTCATGACAGCAAATGAGATGATACCTCAAATACACCAATATTTGCTTGCATCTGGTGTCTGGCTATGTTTGGGATCATTGTCCTGTTTGAGGGACCAATGATGCCTAGGATTTACCTTCCAAGGGATGCCTTGAGATTCTCTTCAGGTTGTTGAATACTTTTGAGTCTGCAGAATTCATTAAAAGTTTCAGTATCACTTGAATTTGGGGAAAACACTTGATTTGTTGAGTTCAGCCATTTTAGTCAATTTTAAATATTTACTTTTGAATTTGTATTGCTGTAAAACTGCTCTCCATTGTTAAAAGCACTATACAAATAAAATAGATTCAATTAATTCATTCTACCATTAGCACACAATCAGTCCATATATCTGTACAATTACTACCAACCTATCTATCCAACAACTATACAAGGATTCAAATTCAGTAATTTAATATCTTTAAACAATAAAGTATATGTAGACGAGTTCACCTGGTAAACTTGAAGCTTATCTCCATTGCTGGCCAACCAGTCCACTAAGTCTCTGGAAACCATGTACCCAGAGCCACAAGCAAAGGCTGGATAGACAGGACTAGTGTACTCCAACTCCTGCCACTTCCCTACACGATCCACAGCCCAATTCTGGCGAAAACTGTATGGGGAAAATTGTACTGTTAACATTACAGTGTTCCCCCATAACTTCACATTGCTGACTTTAAAAGCATATACCAAGCTGATCAAAATTAAACTCTCAAAACGATAAATCAGTTCTGCAACACAATAGACACATTTCATAATGCTTATGTACTGTATGTTTTGCTATGTGAATGAACTCCACTTGAGTCAATCTTGTGAGTGCACTGTAATGGTTACAACCACATATGAATCATCAGCTGATTGGTTTTAAATAGTGTTGACTAGAATGGACAATTCTCACTCTACAGCACAAAACGAGTTCATTACCACATTAGATATATTTGAATAGCTAATCAGAAAATACTCTGTTGCGTCTAACTGTTTTGAAATGGTTACAGAAAGGGGGAAAGGGGCTGGTACAATCTAACATGGGATGGCAGTGGTGGTAGTGTTGCCATCACACAGCTCCAAAGCACCAGTTAGAGCCTGAAATCCTGGCGCAGTCTGAGTTTCTGATCACATTCCCCCCATGAATCCTTAAGTTTCCTTTAACCACGTGAAAATCATGTCAATTTGGATTAGCTAGTCCTTCTACTGTCAAAAGGTATGAATTTGCATGCTCAAAGTTTATGTGCATGGAGCCCAGTGAAGGACTAGTCCTATCCAGGGTGTATTCCTCCTTTATACCCAGTGAACCCAGGACAGACTGGATCTATTGCCAAATCAGAATAAATGTCTGAAGATGAACTATCTGAGGATAAACTCTCTAATATAACTGTACCGATTTTTTTATAGGAATTTCTATTTACCCTTTAAGAACGACTGCAAAATATTAATATCTAAGGTCCACAGTGTACTCACTTTCCCCACCACAGATTGCTGCGCATCAGGCTCTTGTAGTCAATGTTCATTAGTACTTTATCCGTGTTGATATAACAATCATCATCTGTCTTCAGGAGTAGACTGAAGTCTGCATATTTCACCGCCCTTAGAAATTCACAAACCATGATTGCAAACATTACATTTTAGTCTTCATTGATCTCACTTTTCAGTTTCTCTAAAGAGAAATCGTAATGCTAAAACATATAAGACATCCTATGGTCTTCCAATTATGTGCTTCCAACTTTGTGGCAACAGTTTGGGAAAGGCTTACATATAGAGTGATGTTCAGGTATTCACAAACCCTTGACCATAAAGTCGATTTATACAATGTGAATTCTGAAATAATTACTCAGACTGACATGCTCACCATTTGTAAAAGTACAGCAGTTTATAAGGCACAGTCCTGTATGTGTCCACAACATCAACAAAAACAATGTCTCCATAGGTGTGAATTTCCTCCTGTAGGGCTTTTTCTTCCTCTTTCAGCCTGGACTTGTGAGCCTCCCATCTGCCTGCACGGCCATGCAGATGTTCTTTCAATCCCTTCACATCTAAGAAGCACAGCAAGCAAAAGGACAAAATAATATATTAGTGGACACACCACATTATATGGTAGACATGAACAAAATTTTATTTCAGTCCAGAGATGCATTAATTCCTTGCCAAGATATTGTACCGGTGATGGGAGAGTTGGACTGCTGCTTAAAGTCTTCTCCAGCACATCCCAAAGATTCTCAAGTAGCTGTGGACATTCCAAATGTGAAAATTAAGTCTCATGCTCCCTAAACCTGATGAATCCTGGTAATGTCATCTGGGAATATGCCAGTGACATCAGGGGGAAAAGAAATCCTACTCATTCAGTATATTAGGTAGTCAGCTGACCTCATCTTTTGGGCACATAACATTGTTGAATCTAGACACATCCAACTAAAGCAACCCCAGATCATAGCACTGCCCCTAATGTTTTTTATGGTGATACTGATGTGTGCATCACTTCATCTGACTATCATCTTACTCTAAGGCACACATCCCTCTGGAACAGGGTAAATCTGGACTCATCATACCACATGACCTTTCTCCATTGCTTCAGAGTCCATTCATTATGCTACCTAGAAAAAGCTTTTCCCCCTAATTAGCCTCAGTGATAAGTGGCTTTCTTAAAACATAGGTTTAGTCCCACTACTATCCTTCCAGGTTTTAATAATGTGCTTGACAGTTAACCTAATTTTAGTAGTTTCAGTGTTCTCCTTAGTTGAGTCCTTTGTTTGATGTAGGACAATAATTTCTGAAATAGATTAACATCTTTTCCACAACCACAGGATATGTTTTCCACCATGGTTGTTTAATATGTTTCAGCGGACAACAAGCTAGTTAACCCTAACTGATGGAATGTGTGGTTTCTCATTTCTTAATCACTGCAGTAATTATGCAGCAGAAGGCTCTTACCTATTTGCTTAGTTAAATACAGATGGTGACCTTATTTGGCATGGCAGTGTGCCAGGCAAAGTGTATACTACAACTTCGTTTTTCCACACACTTGTTCAAGGGTTTCCTTTGTTTCCCCTTACTTTTTGATTTTTTACTATTACCATGCATTTCCTACTTTTTATGGAATAATATTAAGACATTAAAATATGTCAGGTCCATAAATAGTGTAAATGGTGTTAATTTAGCTGTCAAATACAGTATAGTGCAGTTTCAATTAAAACTGATATGAAATTAATGTACAACACATTCACCTTTAACAAATTCAGTTATGTTGACCATGAAGTGAATGGCTGCTTTATGTCTCAGGGTGCCCTTATCTATGTATTACCTTCTGGCTCTCTGTTTTTGATGAAATAGATATTATTGTCAGGGTCCCTACTTGAAGAAAAGAAAGGAAAAAAGTATAAAAAGGGGTCCAAGGAAGAAATAGAGCTGAACCGGAGTCAGGGTCATCTATGCACGTGAGCAAAGGCTGGCCAGTGTGGTGCAATCCAACAAACAAGCTGCTGTAACTCAAATTGCTGAAGAAGTTGATGCTGGTTCTGATTGAATGGTGTCAGTATATACAGTGCATCACAGTTTGTTGTGTATAGGGCTGCATAGCCACATACCATTCAGGCACATGAGCATTAAAACTGGAACATGGAGCAACGATAGAAGGTGGCCTGGTCTGATCAATTAGGTTTTCTTTTAAATCACGTCTATGGCAGGGTACGCACCTGCATCGCTAACCTGGGGAACACATGACACCAGGATGCACTATGGGAAGAAGGCAGTGTAATGCTTTGGGCAATGTTCTGCTGGGAAACCTTGGGTCCTGGCATCCATTATGTTACTCTGACATGTACCACCTAAGTAGGCATTGTTGAAGACCATGTACTCCCTTTCATGTAAACAGTATTCCCTGATGCTTGTGGTCTCTTTCAGGATAATGCGCCCTGTCACAATGCGAAAATGGTTTAGGAATGGTTTAAGGAGCACAATGAGTCAGCTGTTGACTTAAAATTCCCAAGATCTCAATTCAACTGAGCATCTTTGGGATGTGATGAACAAACAAGTCCGATCTATAGAGGGCCCAACTCAACTTACAGGACTTAAAGGATCTGCTACTAACATCTTGATGCCAGATATCACGGCACACATTCAGGGGTCTAGTGGAGTCCATGCCTCAACAGGTCAGAGCTGTTTTAGCAGCAAAATGGGACCAACACAATATATGAAAGCTATTTCCAAGCTATTAACAGCATCAAACTGTTACTAATGTAATACTAATGTAAATGTGAGTAAGTTTGTGAAATTATCTTCTTTGGCTACAAATTAATTGCAGTTTAATGAGTATACCAAAGTACCATAAATGGAGAAAATGAATCCTCCAGCTACTCCAGGAAAACCATGTGCATTTCTGTGAGGCAAGGTGCCCTCTTCTATCTGCAACACAAATAAGAATTATCAACTTTAACAACTGAGCAAAATTCTACGCACATAGATATTAAATAGACAGATGATTGATATGGTAATAATTAAAAAAACATTTGAAGATCAATTAGTCACCCAAAACAACAGAAGAAACAGAGTGTGCTTACATGTCCTAACTTGATAACCCCTCCACCAGTATTAAACTGAACCTTGGAAGAATTGAGAGTTGTCAAGCCTGCTGGATCCTGGCTCTCCCATAAAAGATAACCCTCAAATCCCTGCACACACATGATGTTGAAAACGTCATATTGTCTCTTAAAATGAGAAATGCAAAACTAATAATAAAATTAATTAGGGCAAATATTACATTATATTGTTTCAATGTTTATGTATCACAGTCTTCTGACATAAACGACTGAAACAGCAAATACCGTACATTTCATTAACTCAACATTTGACAAACTCAATGCATCTCTTCTTGTGGCTCCAGATCATGGGATTATGAAAAATCAATACTACTGTACGTTTGTTGAAAATATAATCAATATGATTATAATATAAATTGGAACACCATGATTGGCATTGTGATTATATCTTCATTTAATTTTATATTAATTCCCCGACCTTGGGCAAAACGAACTGTTCCACAGCCTTATACCAGATGCCATCCACATAGACACCTGGACTCAGGGCAGTAAGTTGAGCAGTCACAACTGGCTCCTGTACAGAATCTCACACACACACACACACACACACACACACACAAACACAGAGAGTACATTCTCAGAACAGGGAATATACAACATATAGAAATAATCATCTTTCGCCTCCCTGTTCGGAGCTGCCAGAGCGGATCACATGGTCCGCATAATAGATTTAGCACAGGTTTCTTGCTGGATGCTCTTCCCGATGCAACCCTCCCATTTTATCCGGGCCTGGGACTGGCACTGAGATTTAACTCTTCCCTGCCTGGGTATGAAAGTTGCGGGATCCTTTACCACCAGGAGGCCCAGGGAATATAGAAATAAATTGTTATAAGGAAAATGTATATGTTTTGTTATACATCTGATTAGCTATTTTTGAATTTATATAAAGTACTAAAATGTCTTAACGGAATTTCCAACCTACAAATAGAAAACCAAAAGAAAATAACCCCTCAATTTCAAATTTCCTAACTCCAAGTTAAGGAATCATCAGCTGGTAATGTCAAAACAACAGGGCTGCTCTCAGCATGATAAATAAACGATGTAACTTCTTAACTTTATTTGTTTTAGATCCAGAAACAGACCTGTGAGCTTGTAACCTTAACTTGCTGTTTTAAGGCAGCAGTTCCCAATGTGGGGGTCACGAAACCCGAGGGGTCGCGGAGTTGGGGGCGAGGGGTCGCGAGATGATTTCCAGAAACTTTATTTATTTTTTATTTTTATATGTTAAAAAAGGTTGTAATGATGCGAGTATAAATTTAGGATAATTAAATTCACAATTTTTGAATCACTCAAAAAGTATTTCACACACAAGTATTTCCCTGAAGGAGACGCTCGTCACCATTCAATGTAACCACGTCAAATCATCTGGCGTCAGATATGGAAGATGTGCTGATAGAACTTTCAACCAATCGAACCCTTAGGACAGCATTTGACGGCAAGACGCTGGATGAGTTCTGAGTTTCTGTCGAGCTGGAATATCCACAGTTGTCGAAAGCCACGTTGGATGTACTCATGCAATTTGGCTCAACGTATTTACGCGAAAAGAATTTCTCCACGCTCACTTACATCAAGAATAAACACAGGTCACGGCTTAACGTGGAAGATGATCTGCGGGTAGCATTCTCTAAAATTGAACCTAGAGTGGACCTGCTTTGCTCTGCTTATTGAATCTTAGATTTTGTGGTGTCCACCATACCATCCGTACACACCCCTGAGTTGAGTGGCATAAAGTCAGCCAATAATACATACATAATATATACTGTATATATAAATAAATATTATATATATGGAAAGCATGCCAGATAGTACTGGTTTCCTTCAGACCTTCAGACATAATGTTTAGAATTGAGGCCACATTGTTGCTGGCTGACTTTATAACTTTCGAAAAAGCTGAGTTGTAATGGACACAGAACACCTTCTAAACCCTCCATGATCAGTGACATGCATTTCTGAAAGTGTTCTGGTGCTGAAACCTTTTGATTGACTTGGCATGCAGCATCACCCTGTGGGAAAGCACAATTCTCAGAGGTGGGGAATATTGTCAGAACAGAAGAAAGCAAGTTTTCTTCCAGGACAACCTTGTATGCGTCTTAATTCATTCACACTTCATACAGATGAAGGTGCTAAATGTGTGGCTTGTGGGCCTCTCCAGATCTACTTGTAACCACTAGACAATCAGGTGTTAGGCAGAGATAACCTTATTCCTGTCTTTTCTGGTCAAATCCTTATGGTCTTTTGCAAACCTCAGCCTGACACATACACACGCGCACACACTCATTCATGTTCTCACACGCGCACACACACTCATTCATGTTCTCACACGCGCACACACACTCATTCATGTTCTCACACGCGCACACACACTCATTCATGTTCTCACACGCGCACACACACTCATTCATGTTCTCACACGCGCACACACACTCATTCATGTTCTCACACGCGCACACACACTCATTCATATATACACGCGCACACACTCATTCATATATACACGCGCACACACACTCATTCATATATACACGCGCACACACACTCATTCATATATACACGCGCACACACACTCATTCATATATACACGCGCACACACACTCATTCATATATACACGCGCACACACACTCATTCATATATACACGCGCACACACACTCATTCATATATACACGCGCACACACACTCATTCATATATACACGCGCACACACACTCATTCATATATACACGCGCACACACACTCATTCATATATACACGCGCACACACACTCATTCATATATACACGCGCACACACACTCATTCATATATACACGCGCACACACACTCATTCATGTTCTCACACGCGCACACACACACTCATTCATGTTCTCACACGCGCACACACACACTCATTCATGTTCTCACACGCGCACACACACACTCATTCATGTTCTCACACGCGCACACACACACTCATTCATGTTCTCACACGCGCACACACACACTCATTCATGTTCTCACACGCGCACACACACACTCATTCATGTTCTCACACGCGCACACACACGCTCATTCATGTTCTCACACGCGCACACACACGCTCATTCATGTTCTCACACGCGCACACACACGCTCATTCATGTTCTCACACGCGCACACACACGCTCATTCATGTTCTCACACGCGCACACACACACTCATTCATGTTCTCACACGCACACACACACTCATTCATGTTCTCACACGCGCACACACACACTCATTCATATTCTCACACGCACACACACTCATTCATATTCTCACACGCACACATTCATATTCTCACACGCACGCACACACACTCATTCATACACACACACACACACACACACACACACACTAGAAAAAAGCACCATCCACTGCAACCTGTTACTATTCAAGGGACTGTTATTGAGACTGTGATGGAATATAAGTATCTGGGCACTATTATTGATTATAAACTCAACTGGTCTGCCAACACACTAGCAAGATACTCAAAAGCACAGCAACGGCTCTATTTCTTAAGGAAACTGTGTAGTTTTAATGCAGACACAACGACCTTGACATTGTTTTACTTAACTTTTATTCAGAGTGTGGTGACTTTCGCCATCCAGTGCTGGGGGGGGGGGGGGGGGGGTGTGTCTTTCTGTCCAGAACAGGAATATGCTGGATAAGGTGACTAAAATGGGCAGAAAAATGACTGGATCTAATGTTAAAAGCATCTCCAATCTTACAGATCAGTATCTCCAATCTTACAGTATCAGTATAATCTGGCATTGAGGATACTGGATGATCCATCCCACCCACTTTTCCTAGAGTTCTCCTTACTCCCATCTGGATGCAGATTTCAAATGCCACCAACAAAAACTAAACGTGCTATTACATCATTTGTACCGAGGAGTATTCAGTTACTAAACAGATTAGACACAGGTACATCGAATTTTTAAAGATTTATAAGTTTAAAAAAAATTTTAGATATTGGACTGATTATTGTATGTCACTATCATTGTTGTGTTTGTGTTGTTTATGTTTTGTTTTTTGTGTCTTCTATGTTTGTAAAGTTGTTGGATGTTATTGTGGCTTCCTTGAGTGCAAAAGAAATTCCCTTTGGGGCAATAAAATGTTTTCAAACACACTCACACACACACACACACACACACTCATTCATTCATACACACACACACACACACACACACACACACACTCATTCATACACACACATTCATTCATACACACACACACACTTACAGCATTTGGCAGACGCCCTTATCCAGAGCGACGTACGCAAGTGCTTAAATCTCTAACATTGAATACATTAATGCTGGTTCACTAGGTTGCATACTTAAAATACCAGGAGTTTAAAACATTTGTTCAAAGTTACAATGAAAAAGTGTCAAAGTTTTGTTTGTTTTTTTAAATGCAAAAGATAAGAAAAGAAGTGCTAGTTGAAGTGTTTCCTGAATAAGTAGGTCTTCAACCGCTGCTTTAAAATAGCCAGTGACTCAGCTGTCCCGTCCTCTAGGGGAAGTTCATTCCACCACCTTGGTGCCAGAACAGAGAAGAGTCTTGTAGTATACTTGCCTCTTACCCTGAGAGATGGTGGAACCAGTCGAGCAGTGCTGGTAGATCGGAGGTTGTGGGGTGCAGTGCGAGGAATGATGAGGGCTTTGAGGTAAGAGGGAGCTGGTCCATTTTTGGCTTTGTAGGCCAGCATCAGTGTTTTGAATCGGACGCGTGCAGCTACCGGAAGCCAGTGGAGGGATCGCAGCAGGGGGGAGGTATGCGAGAACTTTGGCAGGTTGAAAACAAGCCGGGCAGCTGCATTTTGGATCATTTGCAGAGGACGGATTGCGTTCATAGGTAGACCTGCCAGCAATGCATTGCAGTAACCCAGTCTAGAAATGACAAAAGACTGAACAAGTACCTGAGCAGTCTGTGTGGACAAAATGGCCGAATCCTTCTAATGTTGTAGAAAAGAAACCGACATGAGCGAGTCACATTAGCAACATGAGAGGAAAAGGACAGTTGACTGTCCATAGTTACCCCAAGGTTGCGAGCTGTGGCTGAAGGGGAGATCAGATCGTTGTGCAAGGATATAGCAAGACCTGGGGAGGAATCATCTGGGATGAACAGCAGTTCAGTTTTGCTAGGATTGAGCTTTAACTGATGAGCAGTCATCCATGATGAAATTTCTGCCAGACATGCTGAGATCCGGTCAGAAGCTGTGGCATCTGAGGGTGGGAAAGAGAAGATAAGTTGTGTATCATCAGCATAGCAGTGGTAAGAGAACCCATGTGATGAAGTAACTTCAAGAGAGTGAGTATACAGGGAGAAAAGAAGAGGACCAAGCACCCACTCATTCATACACACACACCCACCCACCCACTCATTCATACACACACACACACACACACACACACACTCATTCATTCATACACACACACACACACACACCTCATTCATACACACACACACACACACCCACCCACTCATTCATACACACACACACACACACACACACACACACACCCACCCACTCATTCATACACACACACACACACACACACACACACACACACACTCATTCATACACACACACCCACCCACCCACTCATTCATACACCCACCCACCCATTCATACACCCACCCACCCACTCATTCATACACACCCACCCACCCACTCATTCATACACACCCACCCACCCACCCACTCATTCATACACACACACACACACCCACCCACCCACTCATTCATACACACACACACCCACCCACCCACCCATTCATACACACATACACACCCACCCACCCACTCATTCATACACACACACACACACACACACACACACACACACACACACACACCCACTCATTCATACACACACACACCCACCCATTCATACACACACAACCCACCCACTCATTCATACACACCCACCCACCCACACACTCACTCATTCATACACACACACACACACACACACACACTCATTCATACACACACACACACACACACACACACACCCACCCACTCATTCATACACACACACACACACACACACACACACACACACACACCCACCCACTCATTCATACACACACACACACCCACCCACCCACTCAATCAAACACACACACACCCACCCACCCACACACACACCACCACACACACACCCAACCACTCATTCATACACCACCCACACACACACACACACCCCACTCATTCATACACACACACCCACACACACACACCCCACCACAAACTCATTCATACACACACAAACACACACACACCCACCCCACTCATTCATAACACACATCACACACAACACACACCACACACTCATATCATACCCACACACATCACATACCACACCCACCCACTCATTCATACCACACAACACACACACCACACACACAGCCCACCCACGACCCACTCATTCATACACACACACACACCCACCCACCCACTCATTCACACCAAAACACACACACACACACACACACACAGCAGCACATCACACACAACCCATCCCATCTCATTGCATACACACACACAACACCACACACACAACACTCATTCATACACAACACACCCCCCACCCCACTCATTCATACACCCTCCCACCCATTCATACACCCACCCACCCACTCATTCATACACACACACACACACACACCCACCCACTCATTCATACACACACACACACACACACACACACACACACACACACACACCCACTCATTCATACACACACACACACCCACCCACTCAGACAAACACACACACACACACACACACACACACACCCACCCACTCATTCATACACACACACACACACACACACACACACCCACCCACTCATTCATACACACACACACACACCCACCCACCCACTCATTCATACACACACACACACACACACACACACACACACACACACCCACACTCATTCATACACACACACACACACACCCATACACACACACACACACCCACTCATACACACACCCACCCACCCACCCACTCATTCATACACATACACACACACACACACCCACTCATTCTAGCACCCGCACCGTCAGCACTGGCGCCCCCCAGGGCTGTGTTCTCTCCCCACTGCTCTTCTCCCTCTACACGAATGACTGCACCTCTAATGACCCATCTGTCAAGCTCCTGAAGTTTGCAGACGACACCACACTGATCGGCCTCTTCCAGGACGGTGACGAGTCTGCTTACAGACTGGAGGTTGAGCGGCTGGCTGTCTGATGCAGCCTTAACAACCTGGAGCTGAACACGCTCAAGACAGTGGAGTTGATAGTGGACTTCAGGAGAAACCCCCCTGCTCTTCCCCCACTAACCATCATGGACAGCATTGTCACAGCAGTGGAGTCATTCAGATTCCTGGGAACCACAATCTCCCAGGACCTGAAGTGGGACATTCACATTGACTCCATTGTGAAAAAGTCTCAGCAGAGGTTGTACTTCCTTCGTCAGCTGAAGTAGTTCAACCTGCCACAGGATTTGCTGAAACAGTTTTACACTGCCATGATCGAATCCGTCCTCTGCACCTCGGTAACTGTTTGGTTCAGCTCAGCCACCAAATTCGACCTCAGAAGACTACAGAGGGTAGTCCGGACTGCTGAGCGAATCATTGGCACAACTCTCCCCACTCTCCAAGACCTGTACTCCTCCAGAGTGTGCAAAAGAGCAAAGAAAATCACTCTGGACCCCTCACATCCAGCACACTCCCTCTTTGAACTGTTGCCATCTGGTCGGCGCTACAGAGCCCTGAGCTCCAGAACGACCAGACATAGGAACAGTTTCTTCCCTCAAGCAATCCACCTGATGAACAATTAACACCATGGAACACACAACTCCTAATATTTGCACTATGTATACCTCAATTGCACATTTCATACTTGCACTCTGTACATACATACATACTGTCTGTACTGTTTACTTCAACTGCACATTTCACAATTGCACATGTGTACATACAAATTGTATATATTGTATACTTATTTGTATATGTATATTTCATGTCTATTTAAGCTGCACATTTCACACCTGTGAATGTGTACATACAAATTCTTCTATACTGCATATGACATCCTGTTACACTGTGGAGATTATGTCACTAAAACAAATTCCTCGCATGTCTCATTCATTCATACACACACACACACACACACAATTACACACACTCATTCATTCATACACACACACAATTACATAATATAATTAATTATATGTAATATCTATATATAAGGTCATATGCAGATGTTAATAAAAATAAACCTTTAATAAAACTGTTAAGTGTAAGTGCAGTACTATAAATTATAAATTAACCTTCTTACCTTTTGGTCCACTGGAAATAACTTTACTGTGACATTCCCTGTGAAATCCTTCTGTGGGTTACTGGGAAATGCACCCAGTTTCGTTATCACTACCGGATGGAGGACCTTAAAATCCAAACATATGGCTGAGACATCAGATGGCACCAAAGCATCAGGCTTGCTTAGAATGGTCACATCCTGCATGGCCACTACAAGAATTAAAGTTGTTAAAACCTGCTGCCTATTTATTGATAAGAAACAGACAACAGTTTACCCTGCTGTTACATTATAATGACACTTTTAAACAGCTATTCTTGTAAGAGGTCAATACGTAGGATGATATTGACAGGAACACAAATCAAGACCCTATTACTTCATGGAAAAGGGTCAAGTGTTTTGGGAAATAATGTGTTTTAACAATCAATCAATCTACAGTGGAAAGAATTTTCATTCAACTACTCTTCAAAAAACTGCAAAATGTTACATAATTGTTTTTCTGTTCTGTAATAAAAATGGAGTGATCCGCAGCTGCTATTGGCAGAAGACCAACAATCACAAGGCCAGGGTAGTAAGAAAAGTTAAAAATAAAGCTTTTTTAATAATAGTTTTAAACTGAGGCAAAGCTTGCTGTAGAGGCAATGAGGTGTACTATTTTTGGCATTGAGTTCTGGCTGTGGCTTGAAGGCAGGACCCAGGGAGCTTTGCAGGGCACAGCAGGTTCAGGGAGCATTGTCCTCATAGTCCAGAATGGACAATGATGGGGAGGCTGAAGTCAGGGTTCTGAAGGAAGGGAGAACCTTCTTGTCCATTGCACTCAGTCTGGCTATCATTTTTTGGTAAGGTTTGACGAGTTGGAGGCAAAAGAGGAGAGGTTTGTGCAAAATCATAAACAAGTATGTGCCCGTTACCAGGCTTTGTGCCTCGGTAAGCCTTAGATGACACTGTCATTTAGTCTAACAAATTTACCACATTTACAGCATTTGGTAGACACCCTTGTCCAGAGTGACTTACAGAAATGCTTAAATCTCTATCATTGTATACATTAATGCTGGTTCATTAGGTTACATACTTAAGTTACCAGGAGTTTAAAACATTGTTCAACATTACAATGAACAATTTTTTAAATGCAAAAAATATGGAAAGTAGTGCTAGTTGAAGTGTTTCCTGAATAAGGAAGTCTTCAACCGTCGTTTGAAAATAGCCAGTGACTCAGCTGTCTGGACCCCTAGGGGAAGTTCGTTCCACCACCGTGGCTAGAACAGAAAAGAGTCTTGTAGTATACTTGCCTCTTACCCTGGGAGAAGGTGGAACCAGTCGAGCAGTGCTGGTAGATCGGAGGGTGAGGGGTGCAGTGCGAGGAGTGATGAGGACTTTGATGTAAAAGGGAGCTGGTCCATTTTTGGCTTTGTAGGCCAGCATCAGTGTTTTGAATCTGATGCATGCAGCTACCGGAAGCCAGTGGAGGGATCGCAGCAGTGGGGTGGTATGTAAGAAATTAGGCTGGTAGAAAACAAGCCGTGCAGCTGCGTTTTGCCAGATGAAATGCATGAAGTAATAGGGTCTTAATTTCTTCTATTTGGTAGCACCTCAAGTTAGCCTATTGAAAGGGGAAGAGCTCTTTCTTACAAAGCCCCGTGGTTATGAAACTTATTAACATTTAAGTTTCATGTAGTCTTTGGGACATGGCCAGTCTTAGTATTTACTGTAAGTCCACATTTGTTAAGTGAAGCTTTTTATGATTATTATTTCGGTATATTTCTGTAAAGCTGATTTAAGACAATCTAAGTGCTACAGTACACACCCAACAAATACTAGCAAACACTCAAAATGCAGAAGTTAATAAATACAAGTGCACAGAGGGTGGGGAAGGTCCCTTTGTGGGGGGTGTTGAATATAACTGCTCTGAATTCAGTTTAAAGTGAAGATATGCACTCTTATGATGTGGTATGCTTTACCTTGTTCTGTGATGTTCAGTTGGGTGCAAGAATATGGATCCTCCCGATCTTCTTCAGGTATTGCACAACCATCTTTACCAATGATAAATTTCACCAGGACCCTTGAAGATAATGCAGAAGACTAAACACCAGATAAAGTTTTTAAACCATCTCAATCCTGAATCCTGTTACAAATTGAATGTATGCATATATTAATAATGCATTGGAATTGAAATTATGCTTACTCTAGTACTTACTTTACGTTACAGTGTATGAATAAGTGGGTGTGTACATTTACATTATATAAAATACATATGATTATACAGTTGTATGCAAAAGTTTAGGAACCCCTGACACTTGATTTTTATTTATAAATATGTGGGTGTTTGGATCAGCTATTTCGTTTAAATCCATCAAATAACTGGAAGACACAGTAATATTTCAGTAGTGAAATTAGGTTTATTAGATTTACAGAAAATGCGCAATATGAACCAAAACGAAATTAGACAGGTGCATAAATTTGGGCACCCTTGCCATTTTGTTGATTTGAATACCTGTAACTACTTAGCAGATTAATTGGAACACACAATTGGTTTGGTGAGCTCATTAAGCCTTGAACAGAAATACTACTGTGTCCTTTAGTTATTTGATAGATCAAAATGAAATTGCTGATCCAAACACCCAAATATTTATAAATACAAATCATGGAAACTGTCAGGGGTTCCTAAACATTTGCATACGACTGTATATTATATGCTATAATATAAAGATTCTTTGCTTACCCACAGCTACACACACTCAAACTTAGGCAAAATAGAAATTGTTTTTAACCACTATACCATTGACAAAAAGATATAGAAATACACACCGATTCTGGAAATCAGGATGGTCTCTGAGGTACCCCATCCATGTGCCTCTTAAAGCATCTCTTAGTTCATAGTGATGCCTGGCCGATAAAACTCCAACCACAACTTCATATACTGGCCTCCTGCTGCCTGTCACTAACACATTTTAAAAGTAATTACTCTCTCACTTTTAACTAAGTTCAGTGATGCAGTATTACCTTCAGGATGCTTTTGTTTTATTGTATTTTATTCTATTCTATTGGCAAATACAGCTGCAATTATATAATATTACAGTGAGTGAAAGTTTACAAAACTGCGATTTGCCTGATTGGTCAGAGTGTGGTTATTACTTTTGTATTACATAATATTTGCCTATTTGGGCAGTTTATTAACCATAATTTGATGATATTGCAAGGTCATTATAGGCATTGACTGATCTTAGTTTATCTCTACAGGATTTTTTCAAACATGCATTCAGAGGATGTTTACTAATGTCATTAAAAAAATGAAACCGTCTCTTTTGCATACACTTAGCATTTGATGGCCAAGTACTACTGGATGTGAATAACAGTGAAATGCTAATTTCCAACACACTATTACCTCACAGGATTATAAAATAACTGAATATGCTATTAGTTAGTAGGACCCCTGAGCAAGGCCCTTAACCCTCAATTGGAGAGTTGTATAAAATGAGATAAAAATGTAAATGTAACCTGTAAGTTGTGAATTCCAGCACAGTGCACTGAGCAGTACTTTTTTCTTACTACTCCAGTTTCTACAGCATTATTTTAGCTAGAACAAATACATATGCTTTATAAATTACTGTCCAGAAGGAAATAGTTTACCACTAAAAAAGAGCAGTGACTTATTGTTGCAAACTTCTAGGCTACTTAAATATGTGCATTGAATCAGTCCTAATAGACAAGTGGTGCAAGAATAACACAAGAATGAAGACTATATCCGTTAGGGTTTTTACCCTTTTCAGACTTTACCCTCTATATATTTGACAATTTTATATACATAATTTGAATGCTGTATATTTACACCACCCATTGCTTTAGCCTAACATGACGTACTACCCAATAGCCTGCACCTTTTGATTGATGGCAGATCATGGGGAAAGGAAAAAAAAAAACTGTTAGCTGCTGCATTATGGACTAACATGAGCTTACTTATGCATCTACCGGAACATCCAGGCAGTAAGGCATTACAGTAATCCAACCTGGAGGAAATGATTGCATGAAGTAGTACAACTGCATCATGTAATGACATTACTGACTCCAGCCTTTCATTTGAAGCTCATGTAGAGAAGATCATTACGATAGCTTTCTTTCATCTGTAAAATATTGCTAAAAAAATAATCCTACCAAAGTATTTTACTGCTGCATGTCATGAAACAAAGACCATCAGGAGTTAATTAAATAATTTAAAAAAAAAAAAAAAAAAACACATATGGGTGTATTGTTGTTACATGCACATTACATTACATGTGTTATTTTTGTGTGTGAATTTGATGGTCTTATTTAAGGTTTTGTCCAAAACCTGAACTAGGAAAACTTATACCTCTAAGGGATCCAGGCTAATTTACTGTTTATGCTTAAAAAAGTTCATATTGCTGCGTAACAGGTTTTTTTTTTGTCACTATAATCATGATATGAAATTTTCATAGCATTAACCGTAGTTAATCAATACCCCAAAATACCTACTGTTTTGAAGATGCTCCGATCCAGTCATCTAGCCATCTTAATTGGGCTCAAATCAAAGTAAATCAGACTAATGATTTGCCTTTTGTTTTTTTGGCTTTTAACTAAGGCTGCACGATTTAGGGAAAATGTCATATTGCGATTATTGAGGTCAATATTGCGATATAATAAACAAATGGTATCATGAGTCAACTTGCTTGGTTTTCAAGGAAAATGAACACACAGATTACTGATAATGCTGAATTTTTTATTTCTAAACTCAAACTAGCAACAACAAACAAATGCAAAACGATTTTCAAATTAAAATATAAAATAACATTAATGCTGATTAATGAAAAGCCTAAGATCAAAACTGTAGGTGTACAGTATACACACACATACATACACATATATGTGTGTATGTATGTATGTATGCATGTATGTATATAAAGTAAATTACCAACTTAATGCAAGTTACTGTATACATGGTATTGCACACACCATTATTGATGATATTTGGAGCAATATTACATGTAATTGTTGAACTTGATTCCCTTACATATACATTTACTTTTAAGCCTAATTATTAATTTTGATTATGATATGATTCTGACAGGGGAAGAGGTTTCGGGTTGCGGGGTAAAGAGTTTTCTCTGTCACAACCTTTTGAATAAGAAACAATATCAAGGCTATAAAACTTATCAAAACTCCGCGAATCAGAAAAGTATCAGTGAGAAGTTGAGAACACTCGTTTAAACAGTGCATACACTCGAACTTGACTGGACATCACATTTTTTACTTTACTGATACTGCTTTTAATCGTAATGCAAAGACCGGTCATCGGGAAATAATCTGTCATGTACAATAAAAGCGCCTGCGCAGCGACAGGAAATATCAAATTAACTATAATTAATATTAATTATAGTTAATATTAAATTAACACTACATATAACAGAGGTACCGTTTTTTCTGGCCACCAGTTCAGTGTCCGTCTGCTCGGCATCCATCTTCACCCGTTCCGTGCTGCACACCGGAAAAAGTCACGACATGACGATACGCGCCACACGTGCCACTGCCTAAACTGAAACTCACTGGTCTTTTTTTTTTTTTTTTATTAGCGGATAGCGATGTAGTGTATGAAATAAGCAAACAGCTTTCAGAGAGAATGGGTTGTCATGTCCACACATGCATTTATTTATTTTATAAAATTGCAGCATTTTGCGTCATATAATCGCACAGGCTTGATATTGCGATAAGATTAATCGTGCAGCACAACTCAACACTTCTTCACGAACTGACTGTGCACTTCTTTCTATTATTTATCACACCCCTTGACAGGTGCCACAAGATAAAACCTATTCTTTTCACCTGGCAGTGTTTTTAATATATTGGGTGTTCATTGTGTTAAATCAATTGAAGATCATTTTCTTCAGAAATGCAAATGTATAATATTTCAAATTTTGTATATGAAATTGTCCAGTCTAAAGAGGATAAAGTCTGAAAGGGTTTACAAGGCCTAATGGATATAGGCTTTCTTTCTAGTGTTATTCGTGCACCTCTTGTTTATTAGGATCTCTTGAATGCACATTTTAAAAAGATAACGCACTGGGGTTTTATATTGGCATTTCCTTTTGGACAGTAATTCATAAAGCTTGATATGGATTACAGCATGTATTTGTTCTAGCTAAATATGCTGTACAGTCTGCAGTAGTAGGAAAAAAACTGCACAATGCAGTGTTGGAATACACAACTTACAATGACATTTACCAGATGCCCTTATCCAGGATGACACATTTTTCTCTCATTTTATACAACTCAGCAATTGAAGGTTAAGGGGTTTGCTCAAGTGCCCAGCATTGGATGCTTGGTAGTCGTGGGGTTCAAACTCACAACCTTCTGATGGGTAGACCAACACCCTAACCACTGAGCTACTGGGGTTGCAAAATTCTTGGAATTTTCATGGCTGGAAACTTTCCATGGGAATTACCTAAATTGCAGGTTACTTTATAAAAGAGAACCTAAATGTAATTAAAAAAAATAAAAGAATAATCTTGGGTACAACAACCAAATTCACTGCAATTGCAATTTGAATCCAAGGATGCTCTTTGATTAGTATTTATTCATCGAGCCTTATTCTATTCATTTGCATAAATTGTAAAATGTTTATTCTAAAACATTCCAATATTTCAACTAATTGTTTATATATCTGTGCATGGCATAAGTGATTTTACAAGCTTTTTTCCAATCTTACTCTATGGAACTTTGCCACGCACACCATCTCATGTGTGGATACAGTTTACCTCAGCCAGTGTTGTCAAAATGTCACTTTAAGATCTGTATTAGATTGCATGCATGTTAGCTTATATCCAAACAAAATGTTTATATTTATGTTTTTATGATGTATACATTTCCCTCAATTTTTAATTAATTCCCATAAATTCCCAGTAAGATTCCAACTTGAATATTTCCAAAATTCCACAGATGAAATTTCCACCCCTTTGCAACCCTATGAGCTACACATCCTACACATATACAACATGTTGGAATACACTGAGCAGACATTTTCATGATCCCTCATAACACTGACTCAAGTTAAAAATACGGAATATCATGAGAATTAAAAATCATCATTACAATGCTTTATATATATATATATATATATATATATATATATATATATATATATATATATGCGCGAGTAAGAAGACCAGTAAAAACTACACACTACAGGATAAAATACACCTGCGGATCTTTGGCGAAACCTCCACAACACTTCAAACTAAACAAGTATCGTTGCCTAAAATAAATGTCGATAATAACCACTGCTAGTAACTTAGATGTTGAGATTTAAAGCTCAAACCTGCATCCTTGGCATACAAGAAGAATTGGGTCTGGTCTTTCAGCGACCACCACACATGTAGCAGCACCGCGATCACACACGGGAGCAGAAACAGTGCTAAACTTCTCATGGACGAGCCAAACACATACACAAAAGCAATCTGAAGTGCAAGTCGTTCAGCACCTTCGACATTGCAAACTGATCCTATCTTATTCGCTTCATCTATTGTCGACGGCGCACAGATAGGCGTCATCGACCAATAGAAATGAAGCCAAGGCCCCACAAGGAATTCTGGGAGCTGTGATGATAATGCTGCGTTCACGTCAGGGCGGAATGATACTTTTTCCAAAGTGAGCGTTGACGCCACCCCATATTTGTTTTTACAAGTGTGAAACTCGGGGTTTTGTTAGTAAGGAAACCTGGAGGGAATCATTAGATCCATCGCCTGTAGTCCAAAACTATGCATCATGATTTGTAGCTGCATTGGTTTGATTGTGATATAATATGTAACCATGAAGTTTACATTGGCTTTATAAAACCTTTTTTTCTTTCCAGTTTATTAATAGGTTACGCCACGATTTTACTCCGACCAAAGTGACTTTAATGCACGTAATGTTGTAATTACTATTTCCCAACTCGTAAATACGAGCTGCTTATAAACACTTGAACACGCGTAGAAAGCAGCGTTCAATGGCAAGCCGTTTGAATATTTAATGTGGATATCTACAACTAAATTCTGACTATCCAATATTAGTTCCAGATATCCTCAATTTTATATATATATTTATATATATATATATATATATATATATATATATATATATATATATATATATATATATATATATATAATTGAGGATATCTGTAATTGAGGATATTTGTAATTATATATATATATAATTGAGGATATCTGTAATCTGTAAGGATATCTATAATTGAGGATATTTTATTTATATATATATATAAATATATATATATATCAATTATATATATATATATATAATTGAGGATATCTGGAACTAAAATTGGATAGTCAGAATTTCAACTAGCCAAAACTAGATTATAGATATCTCTAACTGGAATTATGGATAGTAATAATTTACAAACAAATATCTGTTATCAAGATATCAAATGAGAGATATCTTTAACTTTCATTCTTCTTAGTCAAAATGTAATTACAGATATCTTGAAATAGTTTTGACAAGACGAAATGATGCTCTCAGATATCTGTAATTATGTCACTGCAAGTGGGAGGAGGGGCTTGTTATCGGTGGGAGGGGCTTGTTGTTCAACCCTCAGGATAAACTCACTATAGACTTAATAGCGAGCATGTCAGAGCAGCATGAAGTATTTGAACTGGTTTTTAACGCTGTAGTATGGAATAAAAAAAACTCTTCTTGTTTTAGTAAGCCAAAAGTTATGGTATTATTAAATGGCAAAAGTGGACAACAAAACTTTATGCATGATGTAAAGATGCCATTCAGATCAGTTCACGTGTGTGTGCATTCTCTACAAACCAATGCAGTCCAATGCAGTCATTAATAAACTAATATTCACAAAGACCAAATCAATAAATATTATTTTTATTTAGTATTGTATAGATTGTTTGCATTAATATTTTGTTTGTGCTACAACTCTGGTAATAAGAATAGTGAAATTTCACTGCTTTTGGTTGCTGTATTTGCAGCTTTCCGATTAACGTTATAGATAAACGCCTCCATCTCTGACTGCGCGTGCACCTGTGCTTCTCCGTACAGCGTGCGGAGGGTAATGCAATCTAGGAGTAGTGATTCATCAAACCTCCCTTATTACAGTCACACACATTTCTTCTGATTTTATTTTGTAGTAACGAAGATGCTTAGTGGAAATATAACGGAGTAAAAGTATACATTTTACCTAGGAAATGTAGTGGAGTAAAAGTGAAAGTTGACATAAATTTAAATAGCGAAGTAAAGTACAGATACGTGACATTTCTACTTAAGTACAGTAACACAGTATTTTTACTCCGCTACATTACAACACTGCTCATCGTCTCAGGTAAGTTGGTTTTTCCTTCCAAATTCGGACATGTTTAAGGGTTAGTTATCACTAATAACAGAGAGGAGTAATATTACAGATATAGGTTAACTATAGTAAGTAAGATTAGCTCTCAGAGTAAGGTTACATTAGGTGCTTAAAAAATACAGCTGTTTAGGAGGTCATCACTGCAGTCTGTAGCGTGATGAGATAGGCCTACATAAAAGAATTAGCCATTTTAAGTGTTAACTTACTAACAGCTGTGTACATGCACTGGAATACACAGGTCATGCAATATGTGTTCACTGCTTAAGTGTTAAAGTCAAATTTTATTGTTTATCAGGTTCCATGACATCTTGCACTCAGCCCAGAATCTGGTGTTGATGTTGATCAACACCTTAAGTGTTGGACATCAGAAAATGGGGAACCAGTCCAATATCAGTGGACAGTCAGCACAAGAAAGAAGGTCCAAGTCAAATGGGCAGTCAGTGCAGCAGGAAATGGCTAGGTGTGAGGTGTGTGTGTGTGTGTGTCTTTTATGTAGGCCTATCTCATCACGTTACAGACTGCAGTGATGACCTCCTAAACAGCTGTATTCTTTAAGCACCTAATGTAACCTTACTATGAGAGCTAATCTTACTTACTATAGTTAACCTATATCTGTAATATTACTCCTCTCTGTTATTAGTGATAACTAACCCCTAAACATGTCCGAATTTGGAAGGAAAAACCAACTTACCTGAGACGATGAGTGAGCGCTTGGCTGCTGATCCGCCATTTCGGTGCCAGTGGTTTAAAAGAGGGCGGGGCACACGCGCACTACGTGGAATCGATTCATCTTCCCTCGGATAGTAATGCCTGTGAACCTGATGACGTATTTTTGACAGTTGTTTCGCAGACCGTTTTCGTGTGTGAAAAAGAGGTGTTGTGAAAACAAGCGTTGTGTGTGTAAACTGTCATAGTCGTACATTTTGGAGTTGTATTTGAACAAACACGCAAAATCTCGTATCTGTAAACTGTCGTGGCCGTAGGTTTTGGGATCCAACTCCGCAAAATTAAAATTTACACACAAATGCTTTGAATTACGTACGATTATTATTGACAGCGTTTTTATTCCATACTGTAGCCCTTGCTGAGAATTTACTGACTTCAACAAGATAACTGTTCAACGAATTCGGGGTTAGTTCCATTATGTTAACGGTTGTTGCATCCTTGTAAATAATAGGCTAACGTTAGGTTACTCCTTTAGGTTAATGTAACTTGGTTCAACATTTGCTCAGTTACCATTCAAATTATTTTGCAGCATAATGTGTTGGCCTGGCTTTACAAATCTGCCTCATTAACCTGAAAAAATAAATAAATAAAGTGGCAACCAAAAAAAGACAATGAACTAAATAATGTTAGTTGTGGGGGTGGGTAATAATGCAAAAGTAATTAAAATAAGTATTTTTGTAATGCTGGAAACATTTTAGCCGAGTCTAACTGATGTCACAGCTTTGCGTTTGTTTGCAGGGAGGTCTGGTGGCTGCAGGGAAGAACCTGTTTGGCATGCAAACCTCTTCCTTCTTCCATTGCCTGATAGTGAGATTCTAACCCCTACATCTGCACTTGCTGAGATTTATTTAATAATACATTAATCGTTTCACTTACATCTACTCCATCAAGGAGTGCCTTTCAGTTGTTTAGGTAGAATGAAACACAAAACTACTAGGAACCACTTTAATTTGTTATTTTTTAAATACTCATGGAACAATTTCAAGATTTTAAGGCATTTATCATACATGTGCAGAACTCATATTACACTACATATGTGTATACCCCTGATGTTTTTCACCATCATGTTGTATTGCACCCTTGAAAAGTTATTGGGAATTTACATCTGGAGCATCAGTAGTGCCTCCCATGGGATTTCCACACCGTCCACAAATTCAGTTCCTTCATGAAGCCAATAAAATATTTCCAGAGTCAAATACCTGCCACATAATCCTCCACCTGTCCATACAAAATGTTTATGACACTTTCAAGAAATATATGATGGAGATAATTATGCAGGCTCCTGGTTTTGGAGTTCCATGAACAGTCTGTGAATGTACTAGTTCACCCACACCACATGTGATTGTAACTCGTTGTTATTGGTGTTCCACAATGTTAAATGTCACGTCAAATGTTTGAAATTAAGCAATTAATTTAGAACATATTCAATCAATGTTTTCTAGAGTTTTTACAATGTTTGCAGAATTTTGCTATGTTTACTATAGGTACACATCTGGAGTGTGACCGTTGGACTGAACAAATTAATGTTTGTTTTTTTTTGCAAAATATTTGTAAAATTAAAGTTTTACAATGCTAGATGTGGAAAATTTCTTGCTGTTTTACAGAGTTTCATTGTTTGAACAAAGAATGAGTTTTACTATATCAGCAATAGGTACACCTCTGTAGTCTAAATAAATAAATTGTTTCAACCTTGACTTGGAATTTTGTTCAATTCAACAGTCCACTGCTTGATTGTCTTTTGCCAACATGCACCCGACAGTATTACCCGGAAGTACTTAATAGTTTTTGGGTACTCCCCCATTTAAAAAAAATAAATAAATTCTCGATGTTTTGCTACAAGGAACATTTTAAGTTTAAGTCCGGAGGATATACAATGGCCATAATGAGTGCATTCCTTTCCTGAAGTGCCCATCACTCTGGAATAGGCTCAATCTTGACTCGCCACATTACCTTTATAAATTGCTCCAAAGTCCAATCTTTATACATCTAGCAAATGTAACTGTTTTTCCTGATTGCTGAAATGAATGTTCTTTATGTTAATTAATTTTTGTGCTTATTTCATTTTCTTTCCACATCTCTCTTTCTCTGTCGAAAGGAATGTTCTCCCCACTCTGGTCATGCTGACCTGTGATAAGTGTGTTCTTGTTTTCTTGATTTTTTACTCTGTGTTTCTGCAAACATAAGCATAATATCGGGAACATAGGATGGTAAGGCTTGCTGATAACGTAACCTTAATCTTAAGGGAATAGAAACGAGGAAACCTCTGTCATGTAAAAATGTATTTCTGTGTTATATGTCATCTTTACCTCTTCTGATTTAATGTTCTTGATTTGAGTCTATCCTGTCCTTTTAGCACTCTTGACAGGATGAAGAAGACAAGATAGGCTGACCTGCTTGTGAGATTACTCGCAGGACATTCAGTTTCTCTTTGCTCATGTACGGGCTTATTGACCTTCAATGCCTGGATAAGAGTTGTGAGGAAGCAGCATTCTTGCATACCCCTATCTATGTTGAGAAAACGTTCCCCCCCGCCTTATCTCATACACCACAGCTTACTGTATTCCATTGCATATATATATTCTGTTCTGTAGCTCAGTTCTTTGAGCAGCTGTTTGGAATAAACCAGATTTGATTTCACTCGTGTGGTTTGTTCTCTCAGTGCTCCGGAACTCCTATTGTTTTTCAGAGATAAAGGACAAGTGCGAGGAGGAATCTTTCTTACACTGATTATTGTCACTATTGTCACTAAGTGTTTTTCTTCTGGACACACAGTTGTTAAATCGTAATCCCGTGGGTTCTCATCACATTGTGTATGTGGAAATGCTCTTACTTTCGCTATTAAACATTTAAATTTCTCCCACAAATTTGAAGGATCAGCACTGTGTGTATAAACAGTCTGGAAAATAATTATTTGATCCCCTGTCTCTTGTTCTTTTGTAAGGTTGGACATTTTGAAGAAATGAAGGGTCTATTATTTTTATCACTGGTTTATTTAATAAAGACAGAATGTAGGATAGAGATAGAATATCAATCCAAAGAAAAAAGCAACATAAGTATTATATCCCCTAACCACCAACAATAATTCTACCTCCTACAGACTGGTTATGTGCTCATGTGGTACATGGATTAATTTAAGAAGTGCTCCTAACAACAACTCTTTATGTATATAAAAGACACCTTATGTATAAAAAGTTCACAGAATCTCTATATTCCATTCAAACATCAGCACCATGGGCAAGACCAAATAGTTGTCAAAGGACATAAGGGAGATGATTGTAAACCTGCACAATGGCTAGAGTGGGCTACAAGGCTATCAGCAAGAAGCTAATTGCTGCTCATAACTCACCACTGTACATAAATTTAAACACTCGAGGATTGCACTATTTATAACTTCTGAACATATTGTACATAATAATCTCCCCCACTCCACTCTCCATAACATGTATTGCATGTATATAACCTCCTTAAGATACAATATCATTACCTTAGTATACAAGATCTTCCTTTATTGCATTGTATATAACTCCTTCTCTGTGTGCTGTTTACATATGGAAATTATTTTGCACTGCAACAAATGCACTTCTGGTTAGGTACCTACTGTAGGTCGATGGCTTGTACCATATGTGCAGAGATAATAAACATAATCTAATCTTAACTAATCTAAAGATTTCACCTCATGATGGTAAGGATAATCATGGGAAAAGTGAGGGATCAGCCCAGAACTACACAGAAGGAGCTTGTGAATGATCTCAAGGCAGTTGAGACCACCATCACCAAACCATTGGACATGAAACATCATGCATTGGGGCTGTTTCTCTGATAAAGGTACAGGTTGAATTTTCCACATCGAAGGGCCAATGGACCAGACCATTTATTGTGAAATCTTCAATCATCAATTCTTATTTCTCTTTTTTATCATATTCAACAAATAATGATTCCTGAACACATTTGTTTTGCTTACATTTTGCCAGGAGTAAACACACAAGCAAAGTAAGAATAACAACATCTACACATTCTCCAAGAACTGAAAATTATACGCATGTAATGTTCCAAAATATATAAAGTACAAGCAAGGTCATCTGCAATTTTCAACGATGTTGTGTTAAACAAAGGAAGGCAGCAAATTTCACTGAGAACTGTAGAGTCTAACAAAATGCAAACTGAATGTATGCACACATACTTTCACACTGGTAAAGAACTTGCTGTGTTGACAGATGTATGCAGATAACAATACACCTAAAGGGGTCAGAAGGTTTTAGAGTAAAAGCATGGTTTGTTTTAGACCTCATTTAGACTGTATGTCAAGTGAACATTACATTAATTAATTGCAATATAAACAAATGTATAAACCTTATAATACAGTAAGAGGAAAAATATCTCTTGTGCTCTGACAACAGTGGATGCATTCAGTTGTGATTTTATGTTTTAGGTTTCGATAGCATTTGAAATTTCTTTACAGCATGTCAGATACTTTATCTTTAAATCTGAAATGTGATTAATAGAGATTGGCTCCTGTTGCTGTTGACTGAGATTGATTTGAGATTGCCTTTCAATTAAAGCAGTTAGATCATCATCAGTAGTGGGTAAAGAGTCAATTCCAAGTGGCGTCAGAACTGCCTCCAAATTTTGTGGTCTGTAGGGATTTTCCCCAAACACATTGTTGAGTGCAGCACCGTGCATTGTCCATATTTAAGAGAATGCCTTCCTTCCAAGATAAGATAAGATAAGATAAGATATACCTTTATTTGTCCCACAATGGGGAAATTTCTCTTTTACAGCAACAAAAATATATAAAATGAATAAAGTATAAAGACATAATATACAGTATATTAAAAAACAAAAATGAATAAAAAAGTGGTTACACGGAAGACATACGGCACATAGTCAATATTGCACATTTTTAAAAATTTCTGTTATTGCACGTTTTGAATACTTTGTTATTGTTTATTATTGCAGTGACACAGTAATAACAGTGTGTATTATGGTGACTGGTTCACTGGGAGCAGCTTTGATTGTAAAGTCCAATAGCAGCAGGGAGAAAGGACCATCTGTATCACTTCTTCAGACCCTTAGGATGTAACAGTCTGTCACTGAAGGAGCTGCTGAGAGAGGAAACCATTTCATAAGGGGGGTGAGAGTTGTTCCCTAGCAATGATGATAGTTTTGCTACCATCCTCCTTTCTCCCACCTCCTGTACAGTGTCCAGAGGAATCCTCAGGATTTGAGTAGGTGTTCGATTGTTTTCTGTACGCAAAGCATGGTTGTTCCGGGCTTCCCACAGGTGCTCAAGGCTTTTTTTGAATCTTGGGAAGAAAAACTAAATGAAGAGAAAATTTCTGGATGTCAATACTTGGATCCAGAAGCTGTGAGTCCTGTTTTCCTGTGATCATAATGTATTTGTCTTGCCAAAGACATCTTGCCATGATTACAGATCAGCATTTCATAACCTGTTTGCTGTGGTTTCGTGACTTATGAGTCAAAATAGGGGGGAATGTATTGTATTTTTGGGGGTTTATATGAGTCGGCAAGTGGCCCGTCTGCAATTGCATGTGTGTCAGAAATGAATAGACAACACAGGTGAGATTTAGTCACCAAAAATGTTCATCTATATTGGTTAAACAATGATTGGAAATTGTTTATAGGTATAAAGGTAGGGTCTCTGATTTTTGAGAAATGCTTCAGGAAACTGAGTTGGGCCGAAAACTATACAAAAATCAAAACAAACGTGTAGCCAATGATCAGAAAGGGGCGGGTCTTGTCAATATGTGTGGAGAGAGTGTTCAGTGCGCATGTGTGACATTAGCAGAAAGTGGATAAAATCAAATAAAGAAAGCAAAGAAATGCTTACGATGAGGCAAGAAGTAGGACCCGTGTTAATATAGGATCAGCTTTCCAGCACTGGAGAGAACTGAAGGAGCGGGAAGTTGGCCGCATATTCACAGGTTAGAGTTTCCGAGGTTGCTTTTTTCCTTCTCGGTAGATGAGGAATGTTGGTTTTGCTTGTGTGTCATTTTTGCTTGTTTGTTTATCTGCAATCATATTGTTCTTCCCTCCACCTATGATAAAGACACATTTCTTTCCATTAGTTGCCTGGGTTACGTAAGTATGTGTGGGTGGAGCTATCAATACAGGGGTGGGACCCATTTCGGTTAGGGGTATGTTTGTTTTGGTGATTTTATATGTCAACATTGGCTTTCAAAAATCGGAGACCCTACCTTTAGTAAACTCAGGTATCGCGATTCTTTTTAAAACGATTTTTTAGCTCAGAATCGATATATATTTAATTATTTTACTTTTCCAGAGAGGTGGTGTGAAGACGTTATCGCTTTTATTCCAACAGAGGGCGAAACGTATTTTGTTGTTGTCTGTATTATTCGGACAGGACTAGTTTTACGTGGGAATGTGGAGTAATGCAATTTTACCTCAGGACGTCTGTAATATCCATTTCCATCCATCCATTTTCTACCGCTTATCCGGGGCCGGGTCGCGGGGGCAGCAGTCTAAGCAGGGATGCCCAGACTTCCCTCTCCCCAGACACTTCCTCCAGCTCTTCCGGGGGAATACCGAGGCGTTCCCAGGCCAGCCGAGAGACATAGTCCCTCCAGCGTGTCCTAGGTCTTCCCCGGGGCCTCCTCCCGGTTGGACATGCCCGGAACACCTCCCCAGGGAGGCGTCCAGGAGGCATCCGAAACAGATGCCCGAGCCACCTCAGCTGACCCCTCTCAATGTGGAGGAGCAGCGGCTCTACTCTGAGCTCCTCCCGAGTGACTGAGCTCCTCACCCTATCTCTAAGGGTGCGCCCAGCCACTCTGCGGAGGAAACTCATTTCGGCCGCCTGTATCCGGGATCTTGTCCTTTCGGTCATGACCCAAAGCTCATGGCCATAGGTGAGGGTAGGAACGTAGATCGACTGGTAAATAGAGAGCTTCGCCTTGCGGCTCAGCTCTTTCTTCACCACAACAGATCGGTATATCGACCGCATCACTGCGGAAGATACACCGATCCGCCTGTCGACCTCCCGCTCCATCCTTCCCTCACTCGTGAACAGGACCCCAAGATACTTAAACTCCTCCACTTGAGGCAGGAACTCTCCACCAACCTGAAGAGGGCAAGCCACCCTTTTCCGGCTGAGAACCATGGCCTCGGACTTGGAGGTGCTGATTCTCATCCCCGCCGCTTCACACTCGGCTCAAACCGTCCCAGTGCATGCTGAAGGTCCTGATTTGAAGAAGCCAACAGGACAAAATCATCTGCAAAAAGCAGAGACGAAATCCTGTGGTCCCCAAACCTGACTCCCTCCGGCCCCCGACTGCGCCTAGAAATCCTGTCCATATAAATAATGAACAGGACCGGTGACAAAGGGCAGCCCTGCCGGAGTCCAACATGCACCGGGAACAAGTCTGACTTACACCCGGCAATGCGAACCAAACTCCTGCTCCGGTCATATAGGGACCGGACAGCCCTTAACAGAGGGCCCCGGACCCCATACTCCCAGAGCACCCCCCACAGGCCATCACGAGGGACACAGTCAAATGCCTTCTCCAGATCCACAAAACACATGTGGACTGGTTGGGCAAACTCCCATGAACCCTCCAGCAACCTGGTGAGGGTATAGAGATGGTCCAGTGTTCCACGACCAGGACGAAACCCGCATTGTTCCTCCTGAATCCAAGGTTCGACTATCGGCCGAATTCTCCTCTCCAGTACCCTGGCATAGACTTTTCCGGGGAGGCTGAGGAGTGTGATCCCCCTATAGTTGGAACACACCCTCCGGTCCCCCTTCTTAAACAGAGGGACCACCACCCCAGTCTGCCAGTCCAGAGGCACTGTCCCCAACCGCCACGCGATGTTGCAGAGGCGTGTCAGCCAAGACAGCCCCACAACATCCAGAGACTTAAGGTACTCAGGGCGGATCTCATCCACCCCCGGTGCCTTGCCACTGAGGAGCTTCTCAACTACCTCAGTGACATCAGCTTGGGGGATCGACGAGTCCACAACCGAGCCCTCCACCTCTGCTTCCTCAATGGAAGACATGTTGGTGGGGTTGAGGAGATCCTCGAAGTACTCCTTCCACCGTCCAAGGATGTCACCAGTCGAAGTCAGCAGATTCCCACTCCCACTGTAAACAGTGTGAGCAGGGCACTGCTTCCCCCTCCTGAGACGCCGGACGGTTTGCCAGAATTTCTTCGAGGCCAACCGATAGTCCTTCTCCATGGCCTCACCGAACTCCTCCCAGACCCGAGTTTTTGCCTCTGCAACCACCCGGGCTGAAGCTCGCTTGGCCCTCCGGTAACTATCAGCTGCCTCCGGAGTCCCCCGAGCCAACCAGGCTCGATAGGACTCCTTCTTCATCTTGACGGCATCCCTTACTTCCGGGGTCCACCACCGGGTTCGGGGATTGCCACCACGACAGGCACCGGAGGCCTTACGGCCACAGCTCCGTGCGGCTGCATCAACAATGGAGGTGGAGAACATGGTCCACTCGGACTCAATGTCTCCAACCTCCCTCGGGATCTGGTTGAAGCTCTGCCGGAGGTGAGAGTCTCTCTGACAGGAGACTCTGCCAAACGTTCCCAATGGACCCTCACAGTACGTTTGGGTCTGCCAAGTCTGTCCAACTTCCTCCCCTGCCATCGGACCCAACTCACCACCAGGTGGTGATCAGGTGACAGCTCCGCCCCTCTCTTTACCCGAGTGTCCAAGACATACGGCCGGAGGTCAGATGAAACAACCACCGTCTGTAATATTAATTGGCCAATTCGCACGGGACAAGACATCTCAGTAAAACTAGCAGAAGTGGGAGGGGTAACTCGCTTTACGCACCACAGTAACCTCCTTGTCATCATGTGCGTATGACGTTGCTTCCTGTTTCAAGTACCTCCATGCTTGCAAAATGCGCCAAAAACTTTTAAACAGGAAATGACGGAATTTTACCGTACATATTTACAGCGGGTCTATTCGGACGGGATTAGTATTACCTGAGGTAATTTTTCCGGACCTTTTTACAGAAGGTAAAAGTCGGCATAATCTTTACTGACATTGTCCGTAATGATTACCGAGATGGCACATTCGGACGGGAAGCTCTGGTAATAATTACTTTACCCCCACGTAAAACTAGTCCCTTCCGAATAGTGACGACGTCGTATACGTTTTAAGCTGGCGCGAGAAATCAAAACCATGGCAGAGGCAGGGGAGCAAACCTCTTTGAGAATTGTTTCTGCACCTTCACGTTTTAAATCATAAGTGTGGAACCACTTTGGATTTTAGACACTGCCAGGAAGAGCTGCGCTGGACATGACTAAAATGGTATGCAAACTCTGCCATACAGTGATAGCATATTATGGCAATACGACCAACTTGAGTGTCCACCTTGCTTGACACCATCCCGAGTTGAATTTCGGGGTGAACGCCAAACAACCTGCAGCATCTCAACAAACTCTGGATGTGACATTGAGTAAATTACCATGCACTTCGGAGAAAGCAAAACGCATCACAGAGTCGATTGCTCTTTTTAGATAATAAAAAGAGCAATCGACTCTGTGATGCGTTTTGCTTTCTCCGAAGTGCATGGTAATTTACTCAATGTCACATCAACCTTCATCAACATTCAACCTTATAGCGTTGTGGAAAATGCAGGTTTACGAAATATGATCCATACTTTGGAGCCGAGGTACGTTATTCCATCGAGGAAGCTTTTTGCAGACACAGACGTGCCTAAAATCTATGACAAGGTTGCGTCAGAAGTAAAAAGAAAACAAAAAACGTTTAAGCAAACCTCAACGAGTCACACTTAGCTGTGATGCTGACAGCCCTGACAGAATAAAAAAGAATAAATAAATCTTTAAATAAATCTAGTTCAATTTTAAATAAATTGTTCCGGAGCTTTTTTATTTACTGTTATTTATTGGAACAGTTTAACAGCACTTGTTTTATTTCAGAGAGTATTGTTTTTAATTATTTTGTTGCACATTTAAATATTATATTCAAATTTTTGGTACTTGAAAGTTTTATGGTTCAAGGTTCTTTATGCACTATGTATGTGTATGAATATAAAAATTCAGAAAGATGTGATGCATTGTTTTTGTTAATATAACTCATATACAGTCTCTTTAAGGATATGATCAAGTATTTGCCATTGTCTAATCTACAATGTCTAATCTAAACCTCAACACAAAATAGCTTGTCTCTGGACAGGACATTGTTGTCAATCATGACCCTAAAAATGGCTGGGCTTGGGCCGAACTGTTTTAAATGGGAGCCAACATTACAAATGATAAAGGAGTCCAAAAAGGCAACAAACACTTAAAATAATCAATCAATCTCTCTCTCTCTCTCTCACTCACTCGCACACACAAATTAATAAATGGAAATTGAATAAATACTTTGACCCTTACCAAACACAACACCACCCCATTGTTGTGTTTGGGTGGGGGGTTGGAGATGTCACTCTTGCCTGTCTTCAAAACGACAGCACTGAGGGAGTAAGAGCCACCGGGAGCTCTTTTAGTACCGGCCTAGTAATCTCCATATCTTCTGTCGCAGCAAAAGTTGTTCACCGTTTTGTGCCTTCGTGAACAGTTTTCGATATAAACTATACAGACAACAGCAATCACAAAAACCTGTTTAGGCCACTGATGTTTAAAATCATATAATACTATACACTATAACTCGTAAGTTAATTAAGTGTTAAGTCGGAACTTACGAGTCGAACACAAACGCGTACTGAAACACACACCCTATCGTCATATCCGTTGTATCTCTAGAACGTTACCGAAATACTTTCGCGAGCTTTCCACTTACGAATTTGTCGATGTCATTGCTTACATCATGGACTACGGTGTTATAAGAATTTGTTGACAGGACAACCCTTCTCAAGCCCATAATAATCCGTATACACTTTATGATCTACAGAGGTGTTAAAAATAGATGAGCTGCCACTGACTAACAACAGGTAAGCAAATCTATTTATAAATGCATCCTTGAATGTGCTGTTAATGGTTTTGAATAGCCAGGCCTGTAAAGGGGGCGATTTTGTTAGACCAGACCGATTTAAAATCGTGCTTTATACACAAAACGCTGGGCACAACTGTGTATTTTGCGGCGCTGGCTCGCTGTTTGCTTTTTTTGGTTAGCTTTGTGTTTCTTGCACAGTTATACGTTCTAAAATAGTCGCTAAATAATACAGGGTAGTTGTGCCTTTTCGCCGTTATTCGATACGATAAATGAGTGCAATTAATTTAATTAATATCTCTGTAATTCTATTCTATTAGAATTAGTAATCTCAGATACACCTACCGTCCAAACAAGCATTTGTTTTTATTTGTAGCTTACATTTTACATGCGGGAATATTCAGTTACATAGCTAACCATAAATATCATCATAAAACTGATGATGCAGCAAGAGACTAAACTGTCTCTGTAAATACTTGTACAAATGGCGATTTTTTTTTGTTTTAATGCTGTTCACCAGTGTATGGATTGCGTGTATGCCACCTTCAGATCTAGAAACTTCTAGAAACCTGTTTTTACCGAATCCATTAGGTGAACGAATGGTTCTCTTTCACTTTCATGTGCTGATTAAAGGCAGGGTCTCCGACTTTTGAAAGCCAATGTTGACATTTGAAATCACCAAAACAAACACGCCCCTAACCCAAATGGGTCCCACCCCTGTATTGATAGCTCTGCCCACACATACATACGTAACCCAGGCAACTAATGGAAAGAAACGTGTCTTTATCATAGCTGAAGGGAACAACAATACGATTGCAGATAAACAAACAAACAAAAATGACACACAAATGACACACTTTATCATTAATTATGTTTACCTTCTGCTCTGTGTTTATGTTCTGTAAAGCTGCTTTGAGATAATGTCTATTGTAAAAAGCGCTATACAAATAAACTTGAATTGAAACTTGAATTGAATTGAACAAGCATAATCATGCAAAGGACGGCATATATTAGTTCTGTGAAACAAATCAAAACCAACGTTACTCACCTATCGAGAAGGAAAAAAAGCAACCTCAGGGTCTTAAAGGCAGGGTCTCCGATTTTTGAAAGCCAATGTCGACATTTGAAATCAACAAAACAAACACGCCCATGGGCGTAAATTTCATTTTACAGTAGGGGGGGACAATAAATATAAAATTTCACAGGAGGAATTTTTGAATGGGGGACACAAATAATAGTCTAATTGTACTTATAAAGATATGTCCCCACAGTGAAGAAATTGCTTTTATCATTATTATTGTAGCATGGAGACTGCATCATTATGGTTATTTTCAAAGTTTTTCTTTAAAGAAAGTAAAAATATCATAAAAATAATCACAATAAAAAAAGGTTTAAAATTTTATTTAAAATTAATTAAGACACTTAATAACAATAGAAATTCTCACTCTCGCTCACTCATTTTCTACCGCTTTATCCGAACTACCTCGGGTCACGGGGAGCCTGTGCCTATCTCAGGCGTCATCGGGCATCAAGGCAGGATACACCCTGGACGGAGTGCCAACCCATCGCAGGGCACATACACTCTCATTCACTCACACACTCACACACTATGGACAATTTTCCAGAGATAACAATAGAAATTGATTATACAAAAAAATACAGTGAGGTCAGTTCGGACGTAACACAGTGCTCATTTAGTAAATGCACAGCTAAACAATATGCCAATTGTGGCCTTTAATGTTAAGTTAACATTATGCCAAGTCGTCCCAAATAAAACAATGCTTGAGAAAAGGGTTTGGCGTGTTAGTTGCAGTGCACTATGCAACAAGCTATTGTAAACAAGCTAACGTTAACTAGGGAAGTAATATTTTAATCGCTAATATAGCAGATTCATGGAAAATTACATCGGTAATCAGCATTTTTGCCGCGACTAATTTATGAATGAATCTGCATCAACTACATTAAAGAGAATCGCTTTATCTAAAGTGAATAAAATACCCTACTTAATGGAGTTCAACATTAACTGAGCCGCAGCCACACACCTGACTCGTGTGCAGAGTAGGTGAGATGACCTGGGAAAACAGGCAGTGGGTCAAACCACTGTGAGGAAGGGGAGGGGGAACTCAACTGTTTCTAAATGCAATTTTTGCTTTTTTTTTTTTTCTTTCTACTTACACAATTATTTAGGTATACATACATATATTTTTCACAATAGAGAGTGTGATATTTTTTAAATAATTTTTTGGGTTGGGGGGGGGGCATGTCCCGGGATTTACGCCCACAAACACGCCGGCATATATTAGTTCTGTGAAACAAAGCAAAACCAACGTTACTCACCTATCGAGAAGGAAAAAAGCGTCTCGGCATCTTAAGTAAAGTTGAATTTCCCGAGTCAATAACTCCTGAGCTAAATGCTGTTACTACACAAAACGCGGTTGTAGCTGCCTCTCTACATTACTACGATAGAAAACAGGTGTTATTTGTGTAGTAACAGCGTTTAGTTCAGGAGTTATTGACTCGGGAAACTCCGATCTGTGAATATGCGGCCAACTTCCCGCTCCTTCAGTTCTCTCCAGTGCTGGAAAGCTGATCCTATATTAACACGGGTCCTACTTCTTGCATTATCGTAAGCCTTTCTTCGCTTTCTGTTTTTATCCTCCATGTCAATGTTAAAACCGCTTTCTGCTAATGTCACACATGCGCACTGAACACTCTCTCCACCGCATATTGACAAGTCCCGCCCCTTTCTGCTCATCGGCTACACGTTTGTTTTGATTTTTGTTTTGATTTTTGTTTATTATTTTGCCCGACTCAGTTTTCTGAAGCACTTCTCAAAAATCGGAGACCCTGCCTTTTAATGTTTAAGTAAGCACGGTGCTTTTACAAAGACTGCGTTGGTAGTCCTATGTGTTTTCATATGTGGAAGTCATATATTTAAAGACTAGAATGTGAAGAAATACTTTGTCTGAACAAGATTGGTCGATCTGATTATGAGCGAACTGGTACTACTGTTGTTCATGAACGGACTAGTGTGCTATAGCGCAGGGGTTCCCAACCTTTTTTGTGCTAGGGACCGGCTTATTCATAAAAGAAATTCCAGGGACCGGTTGTCAATTTTAATGCCTCATTTTTAAGATGCATCGTTTGGAACATGTCACTCGTGTAAAACAGTAACAGCCTATCATTTAATTGCATATAATGAACATGGTGGCAGCAAACTTGGAATATACCAATCTTTTTAACTTTCAGATCGGTTCACAAAATGTTTCCCTTTTCTCCCATACAATTAGGTCTACTTCAAAAGCAACTTTCACAGCATAATGGCAAAATGTATGAAAATACCAGTCCATATCACCTGTCAAATCTCTCCAGAACCATTAAAGACAATCACTTCAACAGCAACTTAGTGTTTTCACTCACCAACAGGTGACAACAAAGGCTAATTGTATGAAAATAAGAGATAGTTTCAATATTCAGACAGTTTTAGAATACAATAGCAAACACACAGTGATTTCAGCCAATAATTTTTAAAAGTATAAAATTAGAGATTAAGCTTTAACAAAAAATACCAGACCAGGCCAATGAGAACAGAACATGAACTGCTTATTCATATTACTATAGCCTATTTGCATCCATAAAAACATATATGCATCCAAAACAATGCACACAAATTACAGGATGCAAAAAAAACGAAATTTGAAAAGGTCTGCTTCACAAATATGAACGAAAACCAGCTTACAGTCTGATATCCATATCAGTGAGACCCCTGGGATTGCTTGGCAGCCACAAGAACATCATACCGGGGCTTGATGGTTGACAATGAGACACGCAGGGTATTCCTCACATCCAGTCTGTTTCTAAGTTTGGTCTTGGTGGCAGTCATGGCAGAAAAACCTGCCTCGCACAGATATGAAGTCGGGAACGGGAGCAGGGTTTTCAGTGCAAGGGTGCTGATCTCAATGTATTCTTTTGATGCTTTGATCCAGAAGGACGTCAATGGTGTTGAAATAAAGAGAGTTTTCAGGCCTCCGTCATTTTTGAGCTCTAGCAGCTGGTCTTCTTGTCTTGATGAGAGCTGGTTCTGACCGGCATCATCTTCAGAATTAGAATAAAATGTACTTCTATTAGCATGAAAGTTTTCACATACAATGAATTTGCTTTGGTGTTTTAGTGCAAAATAGGGATGTTAACGATTAAATGACGATAAGCAGGTTCATGCGCGGGTGTGCTGCTCAACCGCAAAACATGTAAAGAGAGCGTGCCGGAGTTATGTTTGGGACCATTTTACACCATCATGACTATTAGTTTGCGTGTTCATTTGCAGCCTTTTGTTTTGTGCAAATTATGTTTATTTTGTAATATTTTGTAATATTGTGTTTATTTTATCCCATGACATACTGTCATTTGGTTAAAAATTAATGTAGTAAAGGGTAGCCTTTGGTGATCCTCAGCTTCAGCGCACGCAGCTCAAACGGCACTGCACAACTAATAATGACTATTGGGACTGTCATATTACATAACATTATAAAGAGAACAATATTGTAATAAAACATTGTGAATTATTTGGGTTTAGTTGCCGTGTTGCGTTGCTCCAGGAAGAGCGCGTCCACAACATGAGTCATTCTGAATGGCACATAACTTAGTTCAAATTCACTTGTGCATTCTCGTAATTTTGTGCAGATATAATTTGTAATGTTCTGTTAATTTTATATATATATGATTAATATCATATAGGTCAGGATACGTTTCTTTGAGTTAAATAAAGCTGTAGCAAAGTGCTCCAGTTTACCGGAATCTATTCAACGCGCGCAGCTCAAACAGAAATGCACAGCTAATAATAACGATGAGAACACTATTTTATTAAATTGTTGTGAATTCATTGGTAGTTGTCATTTTCAGCACGTTGTTCCTGGAAGAGCGCGTCCACAACAGTCAATATAATATATTTAAAGTAATTAAATATAAAAAGTAGCCTATTATTGTTTGAAAAATCTGCATTTACTGAAATTACTATTTTGCCAAATTGAAAATTAAATAGAAAATATACTTTGTGAAGGGACGTTTTATGTAAATTGCATATATTTACCTTGGAATGGGTTGCGCATCCATACTTTGCCATTCCTTGGGTCTTTTTCAGATGGGAAATAACGCTCAAACTCATCAGACAGTGATGTCAGGTGGCAATGTATCAACTGGCCAAGTCCTTCAGCATCCTCGGAAAAACTGGAGAAGTTGCTGAACATATCAAAAACACCCCGGTTGACACGCCGTGCCCAGGTTTCCAGCTTGGCTTTAAACCCAGCGATTTTATCCGCCAAACTGAATGTGTCAGCCATCCTCCCCTGCATTGTCAGGTTCAAGTCATTCAAGGTCATGAAAATGTCACTCAAGTAGGCCAGTTTTGCTAGCCATCTCTTGTCACTGAAGTGCGCTGCTAAGGGTGACTGCTTGTTGGAGATGAAATTCTGTAATTCCTCTCTTAGCTCGTGTTAGGGCTTTCCCTTTGGACAGCCACCGAACTTCTGTATGTAGAAGCAGGCGCATGTGATCAGCATCCATGTCCTCACACAATAATTCAAACAAACGCGTATTCAGTGCATGAGCTTTAATGTGGTTGATGACACGTATAGCATTATTAAGGACCGTGTGAAGCTCTGGAGACATCTTCTTGCTTGCTAGCATCTCTCGGTGAATCATGCAGTAAGTTGACACACATTCTGGCGCAACTTCTTTCACCCTGGCAGTAAACCCCGACAACCGGCATCGCGGCAGCCCCATCAGTACAGACACTGACACAAAACTTCCATTCCAGTCTGCCTGCAACGTATTTGTTCAATGCTTGGAATATTTTGGAGCCAGTGGTTGTGCTTAGAAGTGAGAGACAACAGAGCAAATCTTCCTGCACCTCATCTTGATGCACGTACCGCACATAAACTAACAAGATCGCCTTACTTTCCACGTCAGTCGAATCGTCCACTTGAATTGCGTACCACGGAGATGCTTTTAATCTTCCCAACAGCTGCCCCTCAATATCTTCAGCCATGTCATCAATTCTCCTGGCAACAGTATTGTCAGATAGTGGAACATGTTCCAACTTGCTAGCTGCTTTCCCCCCAAAAAGTTCCCGACAAATATCTTTTGCAGCCGGCAAAATTAGCTCTTCTCCGATTGTAAAGTTTTTTTTAGCTTTAGCTATTCGGTGAGCAACCAGATATGACGCCTTTGTTGCAGCTACGTTTACTGATGTTGAAGATATCAAAACTTGCCGCTGAGCGTCCAACTCACGTTTCTTTCTTTCGAAAAAAATCCTCCGTTTTGTCTTTGAGAGTTGGGTGTTTGGTGGTTAAGTGCCGCTGAAGTTTTGACGGCTTCATTGCAGAGTTTTTCACCACAAATAACACACAACGGATTTGGCGCCACGGAATCACCTGTTGTCGTAAATCCATACCTAATGTATGAGGTATCGTATTTACGATTGAAGCTTGACTTTTTTTCTCTCTCGCTATTTTCGAGTTGGTCATCTCCTTTCCTTTCATGAGAACTGCCCACAATGAAATTAGCCATTGAAGTTTGCTGAGGCCCGCTCATCTCTCCACATACTTCGGTCACGTCAGGTGCACCGTGCTTTTTTTGCAGTCCGTTCAGATACGACACGTTGCTAAGCAATCGCAAGGTGCTCAAAGAAACACATTTTAATTTATTTATTATAAATTTATATATTTATTTTTATTTAATTTATTTATTAGTTTATGTTTTGGATTAAATAACATGACATGTCATAGCACTTAAAAAAGACAATTATTATTATTATTATTATAAAAAAAAATTCTGGGAATATTTCAAGGCCCGGTACTAACGGGTCCACGGACCGGCACCGGTCCAGGGACCGGGGGTTGGGAATCACTGCTATAGAGAATCTGCTAACTAAATGATGTATTCTCAAATGTTTTTTTTTCTTTTCTTCTTCAAATTCCATCAAGTGTCCTCATTTGTGACCATTCACTCCGAACCTGCAGATAAATTCAACGCTATTTCGTACATATTTCAGTGAAGATGCAGAACCTTACGAAACACAGAATAATAATATTTAATAAGTATTGTGTAAGCATCTGAGAAAATAAAATTGAATCTTGAAAAATCATGCTGCTGGTTGATATACATTGACTCACCCTTTGACTCAACCTACCTGTTGTTATTAAATTATGTTTGTAATGTTACAGGTTTTTGAACTTGTTGAAGTGGAAGCCATAACCATGTTGTGCTGGGGAAATGCCTCCTATGGTCAGCTTGGATTGGGTGGAATTGATGAAGAAATCATTGTAGAGCCCCAAAAATGTGAATTCTTTAATGGGAAGATGGTTCGAGGTGTAGGCTGTGGGAGAAGACACACTGTTTTTCTTCTTGAGGATGGAACTGTGTATACCTGTGGCTGCAATGACTTAGGACAGCTGGGGCATGACAGAGCACGCAAAAAACCAGGTACAGCTAAAGCAATATGCATGCATATATAAATAGAAATAGTGAGATAAATTGGAACAAATCTGTTGGTACAGAGTAACTGTAAAAAAAAAAAAAAAAAAAAGTTCATATTGTGGGTATACTGAACTACATTTTGTCAACTAAAGGTCAAAGTTTGATGGATGTAATGCTTTTTGTAATTATGTTAATGGATGTACAAAAGAGTGAAGAATATTGCCTCTGTTCTGTTATCGAGACATGGCTAGACACATAAACAATCATCCTTTCAATGAACAATGAACAGATATTGCTATCAATTTTCTTCCCACAACCCCAAATTTCCTTTAAGATGCCGAACAACAGAGTGCTACAGAATAGGTTAACAATTAGCACTAGAATGACACAGATGTGCCAATAACACTTATTTTCATGCATGTTTTTACACAATGTATGTACAAACAGACAAAAACAAGTATCAGTTTGTTGGTGACAGCTTTGTCCTGTCACTGAGATGTGAACATATATCAGATGAAAATAAAAAAAGAAGTCACTATTACTTATAATATATATTTTTTATAATATATTACCGCTCACCAAGAACCACATTACCAATATAGTAATCAAAGTTAAATCAGATCAGCACAAGCATATACCATGAAAAAAATCAAGAAAAATCACCACTGATCCTTCGTACCCTGGACACAACCTCTTTCAGCTTCTCCCTTATGGCAGACGCTACAGAACTTTGCTTACACAAACTGCCAGACACTGGAACAGTTTCTTTCCCTAGGCAATCACCCTGATTAACAACTCACCATAATTATATTCACTGTTTTATATCTATAAGTACTGCATTATCAGGACTGTCAGTCATCATCTGTATATATTACACACTACTGCTGCTATATATTGTACAAAAAGCATAATATTGCACAATATTGTTATTTGCACTCCCACACTTTATGTACATAACTGATTGTTCATATTCTATGTTCATATGTAATACTCATTCTGTCTATATTGTATCTCATCGTCTGCATTGTCTTGTATAGTTTGTATAGTATAGTGTTATTTATTTCTGTACTTTTGAGAGTCACAAACAGCTGGAACCAAATTCCTTGTGTGTGTCAACACACTTGGCCAATAAACCTGATTCAGATTCTGACCACTTAGGCCATCCTTAAAAATATTTTGGTTTGCAGTAACAATGAAAAAAATAAATAAATAAAAAGGGTTGGTAGGAAGGTCTATATTTTTTGTTTCAATGTAAACCGTTTACTCTGACAGTGAATGAGAGTATGAGACGAAGCAAACGCACAGGCCATAGTGTGACATCCGTTAACCAATAGATGACGTCACAGGTTTTTATTTAAAAGAAAGGACGTAGCCTTCGTTTGTATGTATGCAGGTGTATAATATCCTGCTGGAGAATAAACTGCCGTTGGGTGGGTGTAGAAGCCACCGCAGTGTTACAGGCTGGTGGTTGGTTAATAAGGGTTTTTCCTGGGTCAAAATTAGTCTTCGGTGGTGGCTGACCGACATGGTCATCCACACACAGCAAAGATTTTATTCACCCTAAATGTTATTCGTTCAGTCCTATCACTGACAATGATGCAGGGTATTGCTGATAACTTGTTTAGCTTTACATCTTCTACAAGGCAAGGCTCTTCCACATATTGAAGCAACATCTCTTCCTTTTTTTTCCCTCAGTAGGCAAGTAGGATCAGCACCAAGTTTTGCAGCAGTTATTTCTTACTTTTTGCATCAACAGGTTAAGGAAAGTTTAGAAGCCGCTGTCCCTTTTTAGATAAGATGGTGAGGAACATCTCCTTCAGATCAATTCCAGTTAGCTGCTTAATGTGTACACACATACCAAACTCTTAAAACTGAAAAGTCCAGCTCTCACAAAGCTGATCCCATGTTTGTGTGTTTGCATTGTGTGCAGTATGTTGCTTTTAAAAGGGTACCAACTACTTCTGGGTTAAAATTTGTTGTTCTAGACTAGGGCTGCGCGATAAAACGATAACAATGTATCGCGATAGACACATGATCGATATCAATAAAAATGTGTTGGATAAAACGTTAGATTTTTTTTATTCTTCGTCAGAAGAATACAGGATGCACTTATTTCTAGGGATTTCAGAATATATTCAGAACAGATATTGGGTCATCGGGCAGGCATGGCCTATTTGATCATCTAACCCTAACCCTAGTTTTTGTAGTATTTTGTAGTGTATCGGCCATATATGCTCACTACGCTAGTTGCAAGGCCCCACCTTGGGTGAGTCACGTGACGTCACGTGTAGTCCCGCCCCCAAAACAAGTGAAATCAATAATGTGCACAACATGGACATGTGACATATCAAAACACTCAGCACAATGAGGGGAACTGCCCCACGGGTATTCTGGACATTTCATGTGATGTCACGTGAGGTCACATGAAAATTAAAAATTTGCACAACATGGACATGTGACATATCAAAACACTCAGCACAATGAGGGGAACTGCCCCACGGGTATTATGGTCACGTCACATGCTCATGTCCGCTCACCTCCAAAAGTATTGGCACCATAGCGGTCCAGTAGCTTTCACAATCTTTCTGTCCACTCGCCTCCAAAATGCACCGGCCTTTGCGAATACTTGCACCGTAAAAGCCAACATCAAAGTTTGTCGCGACGAACTTTACAAATCTAGTTATTATTATTATTCTAGACCCTGGACTCTAGATATGTCGTAGACCCTGGTCTGAAGTTTGTTGCTCCTATTTTTCTAAGCAATCGGAATTCCGGCATTCCCGGTACGGAAGCTGAAAATGGCCTTTTTTCTCATAGACTTCCATTATAAATTTTTGAGGTTTATAACTCGGCAAGTTTTCGAGCGATTTACACCGAACTCGGACAGGTTCTTTAGGACCTTACTCTGGACGAAATTTTTTTTCCGGAGTTCCGACGGAATTTTCGGTTTTCCCGTAGTCGACGATCGAACATCCCATAGACTTGAATAGGGAATTCCAAAAAGTCCTCTAAGCTCTCACACACACAATACATCCAACATTAAGAATTGCATGTACTGTTCTATGCAGTATAATAAGTAGAATCCCATAATGACTGCAGTATTGACATGAAATGTCCAAACTCTCAGTAGCCACTTTTTGCCAAAAGTATTGGCACCCCCCCCCCGTATTTTGGTGACGTCACTCGACACCACGTGACGTCACGTGTAGCCCCGCCCCCAAAACAAGTGAAATCAAAAATTTGCACAACATGGACATGTGACATATCAAAACACTCAGCACAATGAGGGGAACTGCCCCACGGGTATTCTGGTCACGTCACGTGAAGTCACGTGAAAATTAAAAATTTGCACAACATGGACATGTGACATATCAAAACACTCAGCACAATGAGGTGAACTGCCCCACGGGTATTCTGGTCACGTCACGTAACGTCACATGAGGTCGCGTGAAAATTAAAAATTTGCACAAGATGGACATGTGACATATCAAAACACTCAGCACAATGAGGGGAACTGCCCCACGGGTATTCTGGTCACGTCACGTGACGTCATGTGAAAATTAAACATTTGCACAACAGGGACATGTGACATATCACAACACTCAGCACAATGAGGGGAACTACCTCACGGGTATTCAGATCACGTCACATGCTCATGTCCGCTCACCTCCAAAAGTTTCAGCACCCTAGCTGTCCAGTAGCTTTCACAATATTTTTGTCCACTCGCCTCCAAAATGCACCGGCCTTTGCGAATACTTGCACCGTCAAAACCAACATCAAAGTTTGTCGCGACGAAGTTTACAAATCTAGTTCGAAATTATTTTCCTCTTGACCAACATTATATTTTTTAAATTGTATGAAATTAAATTGTCCTCTTGTTTTCCTGTCGATTTTGTGTCATCTAAAAGAAAACATAAAATGTGAAGGAGCTTTATGCACTGAAGGGGTTAAAATAGAATGAAATTATATATAATAAAATACATAACAACCCACCTGAATAACTTGAATCATGTTAGTTGATGTGAATACAATATATCAACATATATATTAAAACTATTTATGCTTTTATCCTAATAATCACATCATTTTCTAAATAATCAGCAAAACATAAACTATTAACTTAATAACAAGCAAGACACCATTTAGGTGTTTTGCCTATATTTTCTCGGTAGGGAGATTGTGTTGGTTAATTTTTCAATGTTCATTAAGACATGCTTGTCTATCTTTCCTTGTAATTGTTAACATCTTACTGGGGGTCATGGGGTATAGCTTGTGGGTTTCTGTTGTGGAGATGTACTGTTTTTCCATTTTTGTTTGCAGGTTTTTGGTGAAAAGAAATCTATTATATAGAATAGATTTCTTTTCACCAAAAACCTGCAAACAAAAATGGAAAAACAGTACATCTCCACAATAGACACCATATCAGGTTTCAACAATTAGCCATGAATAATTAATCAGTGATACCCCCAAACGACACCCACCCCATGACCTCCAGTCCCCCCTTTTTTTGGTGCATCAGGACAAGTGTCCATAGTTGCAAAGAATTCAAAGAATTGCCATAGATTCAAAGATTTACCAATAATGCACATGAAGGCAACACATGCACACAAACACATTTTTCTTTCAAATACTTTCTCTCTCTCCACGTGCTAATTGCTATCAGAGACACTACGACACTCTGATGGTCATGAGTTTAATAGAATTTGAGTTGGGGTTTTACTACCAGAGTTCGTGTGTCTGTGTTTGTGTCATTCAAGTGGTAATTGTTAACTGATCTTGTTGCTTCCTGTTGGTCATCATCCATTAACAATTGACTTTTAAATGACAAAATATAGTTTGAGACATAACCACCATATGACCTTTTTACCTCACATTAAACTAACAACATTATGTTTTAAGGTGAATTTGACCATGACCTTTTACCTTTAGCTGTCAAAACCAATTAAAGTTACGAAACCCACAAGCTATAGGCTATCTCTCTGTTGTTCAGTGTTGTGTGCACTTACATATTACTATCTGGTCACTAACACTACTAGAGTCATAACTCTATTGAGAATGGACCAACTTTCACATAATATCTGTTTGACAGTGGTTCTAAGGCACCATTTTCATGTATGGGTGGCATTCAAAAAAATCACCTAAAGGAATTGCCAGAATGTTGCTTAAAGACTTACAGCAGAACCAGGCCAAGATCATATGTAGGGTTTTTTTAATTTAGCTTGTGGCTTTGTAACAGTTGAGTTACAATAATGTACAGTATATGTAAAGGACAACAGAGAAATACAATTACAGTTTTTCAGTACATGCAACTTCTGAATGCAGTCCAAAAAATGTGCCAAAAATATCATACATATTTTAAACTTTAAATGTATGTATTAATTTATTTATGTAATACATTTATATTTATGTATTTTTATTCTTATAATATATAATATAATCTATATCTTCATTTAAGCATTGAAAAAAAATAGAATTACATATCTGTGACTTGCAAAAGTATGTGAACCTTTGCTTTTAGAATCTGTTGTGACCCCTTGTGCAGCAAAAATCAAGTAAAGCTTCCGGTACCTTTTGATCAGTTCTGCACAGTGGCTTGCATGAATTTTATCCCATTCCTTCACAAAAACAAATATTGTGAACATCAGACTTTGATATATCCCTTTTTCCTTAAATATAACAGGGCACTCACAGACACCTGATTGCCATCCCATTGATTGAAAACAGAAGGACTTGAATCTGTCCATAAAATTAAATACTAATTAGGTTGACATACTTTTGCAAATTACAGATATCAAATATTGGAATTTTTAATTAAAGAATTACCAAGTATAATATATTTGTCTGGTTTGATTTGAGTGTTTCAATTGACACTGTATATTTGGACATTGACATTGTTATTTTAGCTATCACAATATTCCGAACTTTAGAAATAAATTAATGATTAGCTATGTATAAGCTTTAAGCATTATTTTGAGGTTATCTACACGGTGGATGAAGATGAACACTTTTTAGATTTGTAATGCATTTATTGGATACTAACAGATGTATCCTTTTTGCATATTTATTATACAGAGCAGGTAATGGCACTTGATGCTCAGAACATTGTAGCGGTATCTTGTGGTGAAGCTCACACTCTTGCTCTAAGTGACAAAGGGCAAGTGTTTGCATGGGGACAGGCTTCTGATGGACAGCTTGGCCTTTCCAGCATGGAAGAATGTATGCGTGTGCCCAGGTGAAATACTTCTTATTTTCCATAAAACTCCTTTATTATGGACATGTCTCAGGGAAACTACTTGCAGCTATACTCATCATTTAAAACAGACTAATAGTAAAATACACTAAAGCTTATTTGACAAACTGAAGAAATCTGTTTTCAAATTTTTATTTTATTGTCCCTGTTTGCTTCAAAATAAAATGTACACACTATATAAAAGTTAAGTAAAACACAGTTAACATTTATTTTACAGTGTATAAATAATGTTTGTCAGAACCCTTTTCATCTTTATTTTGAATTTGCAACATACTAATATCAAGCAGCTTTTCACTTTCACACTTGATCTTTCTACTTTTACACCTTGGACCTCCTGACCATCAAATGTAAATGTTTAAGCCTATCTCAGTTATTCACCTTGGTCAAAGTCAGTGCTATTTATATTCCACCAGAGGCAGACATGGACACTGCATGGTGAACCTCACGAGGCTCTCACTATAGACTTATTACCTGGACAATCACTCATTGTAGTTTGGGATTTCAACAGCCCCACTTTCAAAAGTGCAATGCCAAACTTTCACCAAGGTATTACCTGCCCCACCAGGGGGAAAGAACCCTGGACCATTTACATTTATGGCAAATTGGAGATACCCTTATCCAGAGTGGCATACAAAAGTGCTCTATTGATGAATACATTAACACTGGTTCACTAGGTTACAGACAGGATACCATCAACCTAAAACTCTTCTTGTTGTTTTAACATGCACATAACAAACAAGGGTTTTTCAGGGCACATAACAAACAAGGGTTTTTCAACAAACAAGGGTATTTCAGGAAGAGGTTGGTCTTCACCCGTCGTTTGAATATAGCCAGTGGCTCAGCTGTTCAGTCGTCTAGGCAAAGTTAATTTCACCACCTTTGTGCCAGAACAGAAAAGGGTCTTGCTGTATACCCACCTCTTACCCAGACAAATAGTGGGACCGATCGCGCAGTGCTGGTAGATCTGAGGGATCGAGGTCCCGTGTGAGGAGTGATAAGATATTTAATGTAAGAGGGAGCTGTTCGATTTTTGTGTTTGTAGGCAAGCATCAGTGTTTCGATTTTAATGCGTGCAGCTACTGGAAGCCAGTGGATGGAGCGTAGCAGTTGGGTGGTAGGTTGAAAACAAGTCATGCAGCTGCATCATTTGCAGAGGACAAATTGCCAGCAGTGAGTTGCAGTAGTATAAAGATAACCCTTGCTCTCTTGAAGGTGTTAGGGATCCATTGATGATTCTAGAGATGAAGGGCAGAAGGTCTATTGAGATAGTCTGGAGCATAGTGGAAGAGACTGGATCCAAGAGACAGGTGGTAGGATTGGAAGACTGGATGAGCTGCATTTATGAAATGTGGCCATGAATGAGTAGGGAAAGCCTGGCTGTGAAATGTTGGTGCATTCGGGGCAGTAGTGAAGGTATGAAAGTTGCATTGTAAGAACAAGCAAAGACTTCAGCAGTCAGGGAGAATGAAGCAGGTGGTGCAGGGGTGTTGAGTAGGGAAGAGATGTTGTTGTGGATCTTACGAGTGTCTTGTGCAGAAACTTCAAACTTTTCCTTGTAGAAGGAAGTCTTGGCGGAAGTTACATCTAAAGAGAAGTTACATCTAAAGTTCTGCATCGAATTGTGATTTCTTCAACTTTCTCTCTGCTGATCTTAGTTCTCTTTAATTGCTGAACCTGATAGCCAAGGAGAAGAACAATATCATCTTGGGTTTAGTGGACAGAGGACAAAGATCGTCCATGGTTGAGGAAAGAGAGGAGAGGAAAGTGTCTGTGGCTAAGTCCAAGTGTAGTGAGGTAAAAGATTCAGGATCAGGAAGAGATGAAAGACTACCAGAAGCTATAGAAGAAGGAGAGATAGGAGTGGAGGTTCTGGTGGGTAAGAGAGAGATGTTGAAAGTTGGTTTTAACTAGGGAGAGTGATAGTGAAGGAAACCAGGTGATGGTTAGATATGTGAAGTGGGGTAGCAGTCACGTCTGAAGCTGGGGAAGGACGGGTGAATACCAGGTCCATTTCCTCCCTTGTGTGTGGGGAGGCACCTGTTGAACATCAGAGAGAAGGAGTCCAGAAATGTCAGGAGGGAAGAAGATTGAAGCTTGTAAGAGGGGAGTTTGAAATCGCCAAGCACTGTCAGAAGGGAATACGCTGATCAGTGTGTCTCTTTCCTCCAGGAAGTCTCCCAGGGGACCAGGAGGAAGGTAGATGACAATGATGACAAAGTAGATTGGAGAGGTAACTGAAACAGCATGAAATTTAAAAGAAGAGATGGTTTAAGACAAAAGGAGAGGTGTAAAACAACAGTAGACCTGTACCACCACCCTGCCTGCTTCTTGTAGTGAGTGAGAGAAAGCATAGGCAGGGGATTGAGCAGCCATTGCAGTGTTCTGTGGGGATATCCAGGCCTCAATTAGCAATTCAAAGGAGTAGTGGAAGGATAAAGTCGAGAGTCCACCTATCACCACTGTTTAAGACTCAAAAAACAGAGGTGGATAGATGAGGTTACAAGAAGTTACTACCTGTTATTCCCATCATAAAGAAAACTGCTCTGCTTTCCTCATACATCATCAACTACACCAAGACAAGTATCACGTCTTTCTTTTCTTTTTAAAATCCTTGAATTTACAGTTTATATTCAACAGTCTCTTTGTCTCACATAGAAAACCCCCCAAGATATCAACCAGTCTTGTTCACTGAGCACATTCAACAGAGACTGTGCTCTTGGATGTCATTTAGAAGCTACATGCTGCTAGATCAGCCAATCTGTCTAGTTCAATGCAGCACATTCAACAGAGACTGTGCTCTTGGCTGTCATTTAGAAGCTACCGGCTGCTAGATCGGCCAATCTGTCATCAGTCCTCATTTTCCTTGATCTTTAAGCATTGTTTGATGCAATTAATCTCTCTGGACTGACTTCCTGATCTCCCATCAATGGTTTCGAATCCCTTTCTGCAACAGTCATTTGTCCCCACATGCAATTCATTACTGTTTCTGTCCCGGAGAAATTCCAGTCTGCAGTAGCTTTGACCTCAGTGATGTAGTGCTTTGATAGATTGGTCAGAGATTTCATCGCTTCTTCACTTACTGACACACTGTCACATTACAATTTGCATACCATCTCAATCACTAATCAGGACAACATCACACACATCCTACATTCAGCCCTGAGCCACCTAAACTACATAAATGGATAGTTTTGTCAAAATATTGTTGTTTTTTTTACTACAGTTCAGCATTTAACAACATAATTCCTTACATACTCTTCACCAAGTTGGAGGTCATTGGATTTAGCCTGTCCCATTGTCCCTGGATCTCCACCGTACTCACAGGCAGACAACAAATTTGCAGTCAAGTTTGGCCTGATCTCTAATAGTGAAGAAAAGGCTTACATGGAGGAGAAACCTCCTCTTGAATGGCAGCAAGACAATGGGGCTTGATGAGAGATGTAAGAATGAAGCAGGGGAAGAGTTACCAGCCATTAGGATGAAGTGAACCCCATTGGAAAAAGTGGACAGTTTCTGGTACCTCAGTGTTTTTTACCTGCAATCTGTTTACAGCAAAAAGGGTCTCCGGCATCTAAAGAATGGATGCTTCTCTTTGATGCATCCGGGGAAGCATTGCCACTCCCTGAAGGCCAGCAATAAGAGAATGAGTAGGAGCTTCTTCTCTCATGCCATTTGTGCCCTCAACCATGACAACACTTAAAACTAAAGAGCTTGGACTTTTTCTGTACTTTTCTACACAACCCTAGATACCCCAAACAAATTTTTAAACATATTGTGTGCATTGCATTAATTAACCACAATTGCACACATTTGAACTGTACTCACAAGTCATACTGTTTTATTTGTGCATTTTATACAAAATTATCTGGTAATTTCTACTGATGTTCTTTGATAATCTCCCACATTTCAAAAGAGCAATAGTGTGATGATATGTTCCTTGTTGGTCCATGTGTATCAAAGAACAGTCTACACAAGTAAATGATCTTTATTCTGGACTGAAAATTTTTGGAAACTTTGTGGAAAAATAGTTTTTTTTTTTTTTGTTTGTTTTTTGTTTTTAGAAAAAACGAACCCTAACCCACAACAAACCCATCTGCCTCCTACATTTTTATATTGAGTGATTTAACAGTGACAATTCCAAATATGAGTAGTAATTCAGTTAAACTGGTATTGTAATATGTATTTGATTTCCTTCTCAATAGAACAATCAAGAGTTTGTCAGAGGTCCATGTTGTTCAAGTCTCCTGTGGTTATAGGCATTCCCTTGCACTTTCTCGGAGTAAGTATGATACTCAGTCATTGTTTTTTGGGGGTTACGTATTGTTAAAGCCCAGCAAGACTTGTAGTTGGAAGCTGCATATTGACAATATACAAACAATTTAACTCTGGTGTGAAGCATGGCTTTCCAAGGACCAGAAAGACTAAATCAGTATTATGTATTTATGTATTTCTTTAGTCAACTAATCTGTGTTTATATATCACATATCCTATTTATTTAGATATTCTTAATAAAATAGTTTTCTTTAACTTTGCTATTTGGTAGATTGTTACTAATGTTAATCTCTTATTGCCAAATAAATTGCTTCATTATGTTTTTTTTTGTTTTTTTTTTAATCAGGGGGACATATTTTCTCCTGGGGGCAAAATAGATATGGACAGTTAGGACTAGGGAAAGAAGGACCTTGCATCTTGACCCCTCAGGTCATCCAGTCTTTACAGGGCATTCCATTTGCCCAGATCTCTGCAGGAGGTGCCCATAGCTTTGCTCTTACAATGTCTGGGGCTGTATTTGGTTGGGGGCAAAACAAGTTTGGCCAGCTTGGCTTAAATGATAACAAAGGTAAGTGAGTTAATTTAAGGTAATTGGCTTTGGGTCTATTACAGCACTAAAAAATATTACTTTTTTTTTCTTTTGAAGATCGATGTTTTCCAACCTTGCTGAAGACACTCAGGTCACAAGGGGTTGTTTATATATGCTGTGGAGAGAATCACACTGCTGTATTAACAAAGGTAGAATTGTATTTTATTTTTTCACTGTTAAAAAGTGACACATCTAAAAAAAAATCTATAATAAGAGTTATTGATTTGTTGTTTTATTAATTGTCAAACATTGCAGCAATACAGAAACAACAGGGTTTGTACAAGGTGCTTAATGTACTAAAATTTAATGTGTAAAAATTTAGGGTCTGGAAAACAAAAAAAAATTCTTGTTTTGTTGAAAAGTGTAGGAGTATTTGTATGCAGTTCTGACTCTGAAAAAATAAAAATGTTGGTAAAGGTTTGTGATTTTTTTAATGATATTTACTTATTTCCCCACACAAACTGCCAAAGTTTGACTGAATTGTCACCCAGTCACAGTTTTATGTGGAATGTAAGGGTGGGTCTGAGGCTGTGAGCCTTGATTCACAGAATCTTTCAACTATATAAATTTTTTTTTGACCGTCTGTTTACATTCAGATTTAGACACATCTGGTATCTGTGTTTACACTAATAATCACCCAAAATGATGGACCGTCATAGACTTACTATGCACATGGTAGACTTTCTACTTTCACATCAGGTGCTCATGATACTTGCCTGCATTGTCATGGAAAATTTGCTGAACAAAATATAACTAGACGGATATCCCCTGCAACAATACCTACTTTGCTTCCCTTCTATCTGGTCTCCTGCACACACATTATATCTACCTTCCATCTCTCTATCATGTCCACCAGCTCTCTACCTTTCCCTGTCCCTTCTCCCACTTCTCCTTCCTAAACTAACAATAGTCAAATTTTTGTTGTCACCCTGTAGGTCAACAGTGCTGGTGGTGGTCGTTGTTAACCTGGGCCTCGACCAATCCTGTATAGTATTCCCACTGACGATTTGCATGATAAAATTTGGCACGTTTCACGCCAGATGCCCTTCCTGACAGAAATCTTTCTATTTGTCCGGGCTTGTGACTGGCACAAAAGTCACTGGCTTGCAGCCCCTGTGGATGGATCTGTTTTATTTTATTACAATGAACTTTATTTGTATAAATTGATAGTTCCTATGGAATGTTTTCAATACAAGTGTTCAATATGTTCCCTGTTGGTCTTGAAAATAAAAAATAGGTGCTGTAAAAAGTTCTTAAATTTCCCTCATTTTTGTTAAGTGGTGCCTGTATGAACCCTGGGAAGAAGACAATCCAGTTACTTAGAACTTTCTTTTGCCTTTGTTTATTTGTTTTTTTCTTATTTCTATGAAGCATATTGTAGTAATTACCCATTGTAATTGCACAAGCATGACAAATGCATTGCATATAATTTTTTTTATTAACAATTTCTTTTGATTCCTTTAGGAGGGAGGTGTGTTCACATTTGGAGCAGGCGGCTATGGTCAGCTTGGACACAACAGCATAAACCATGAAATTAACCCTCGAAAGGTTTTTGAACTGATGGGGAATGTTGTGACACAAGTAGCTTGTGGTAGGTAAGTAAAAATCATTCTTTTAAAGACTGGACACAAAAATGTAAAAATAAGCAATAACAATTCAGTCTATAAATATTTGGACATTAAGCTATGTACCACAGTGACATTTATATGATCTAGTTATTACATTAATGTATTGCAGAAAATGAAACTTCTTTGCAATAAAAATGTATTGGATTACTTTTGTAATATGGGACAATTAAGGTAATTGTCCATCTACACCCAACCATTTGACTGAATCAGGGCAAATAATATAGCATTGTGCACTTTCAAAATCATTGTCCTGCTTTTCAATTTAATTACATTGTCTTATTTCTATAATGCTTTTAAGAATGGACATTGTGACAAAGCAGCCTTACAGTAATGTAATTCAGGAAATAAATTATAATAATAATTTTTTTTTTTACTTTCTGTCAATAATCTGTAAATAAATACACTGTAAATAAATACACGCTGTGGTATTTCTAGGTGGTTGAAAGGTTTTGGATTAAAGTGTTAGGCAGGTATCTAGCAGGGTGTTGCAGTGGTGTTGTGATGGATTCCCAGGTGGTTGCTTGGAAGTTACTATGCAGTTGCTGTGTGTATCCCATGCGGATGTTAAGGAGTTGTTGGGTACTTTTTTCTTTTCAAATTTTTTGAATGTTTTTTATATGGTTGCTATGGTATATTATTTGGTTGCTAGGCAGTATTCTAGGTGGTTGCTGTGGATTTCCAGGATGTATATAATCTTATAATGTTGTAAGGTTGAGGAGTGACTGCAGATTGACAGATTGGCCAGGAAACTGAAGCCATCAACAACACAGGCTCATCAAAATTGGACGTTTGAAGATTAAGAGAAAAAAATCACCTGGACATTTTCCAGTCTACTGTCATCAGGGTGTTACTAGGTGGTTGCTATATGTATCCCATGTGGTAGTTAGGCAGTTAGTAAGTCATTTTTATGATGTTTCTAGGTTATTGCTATATTACATAATAATATTACAAGTGGCTGGTAAAGTGTTGCGTCATGGTTTCTATAATGTCCCGGGTTGTTTGTGATTGTTAATAGGTGTTGCTGTGATATTCTATCTTGTTGCTAAATGTTGAATGATATTTCAAGTAATTGCTAGGGTTACTAGGTTGTCCCTATGACACTTGGTGAGGTTGCTATGGTGTTAATATTCTATTCTACATAGTGGCTAGTGTGTAGCTTAGGTTTTCCAAGTGACTCCTAGTCTGTTTCTAAGTAGTTGCTAGAGAGATATTAGGTTGTTCAGCAGGTTTTCAGCCTGTTACCAGGTTCCAGATTTGGTTTCTGTATTATAACAAGTGGGAGATTGTGGGTAGATGGTTCTTTTGATATCCCATGTGGTTGCTAGAGTTCTGCTAAACATTTCTTTCATTCCATTTGCTTACCAGGTGGCTGGTATTTATTGGCTAGGTTGTGACTATGCCTTTAGAATAGAATCATACTTGGTTGCTAGCCTATTAATTGCTTTGCTTTCGTGTATAATTATTTCTGAATTAACTTGGCCTAAAATTGTGTGAAAGCAGTATCTGAGCATCCCATAATAATATCAATATGAGTGCTAGAGCATAATAAGAAAATGAAGATGATGAAGAGCATATTAGCTGTTTCAGGCCAACATGATGGTCAGGATTTATATTTACAGTAATGCTTTATTTTTATTAATATACAAGGCAGCATACCTTAGCATTCATTCCATCCTCTGGCAAGATTGATTCTTTTGGTCTTGGAGGGAATGGACAACTTGGAACCCGTCACACCTCCAACAGAATAAGCCCTGCTCCTGTAAAAGGCCAATGGAGAGCTTACAATGAACCGACACAAATAGAATCTGGTCAGTACACTTATGCTTGTTGATGCTGAGGTTTACTGCACCTTGAATTTTCATATACTTATTGTTGTTTGTATTACCCATTTTAGAGACTGAGAAGTTGTACACTGTGAAGAGGATTTATGCTGGAGGAGACCAGAGCTTTGCCCATTTCCACTGTCTTCTTGTAAGAGACTATTAAAGCATTCCAATGAAGGGATTAACATGTACAAACAGTTTTTAGAAAAAATACACTCTTTAATTGTATGTTTTTATTTCTCGGGGCCTAAATAACAACTGTTTTTCTCTTTGCCAATTTTTATTAACAAACTTTGTAAATGTAATTTATTCCCATTCTTAATTATTTAACATACTTTTACACATTCTGCAGGCTTTAGCAAGCATATTTTTAGCAAACTTTCTTTTATTCAATAAATTTCAAGAATTCTAGACATTTCTATTTGACAATTTAATATGTAGCTGTACACCAGTCATGTCCACAAATATTTGAACATTAAAAAGTTGTAATTTCAGCTGTCTAACTACATTATATTGGAATTTACATAAAATATTGAATTTTTTTTTTATTTGAGAGTATGCATATCTTAAATGGGTAAACAATGTAAGATTTACATGTACCAATGCCCCATCCAAACCTCAAATTCTAACCTCTAATGAGTCCTTTGAGGTTTATCATTTGTCTATATTTTGTGGTAAACACACTGTATGTACTGTAACAAGCTCTCTGAGAATGGGACATGTAAGAAGAGCACAGAGAGATTAGCAGAATTCACCATGGTCACAACAGAAAGCGTCATTCATCAAAATAGAATCCAGGGATATTGAGGGCAGGGAGGCATAAACATAGAATAGACAACACATCCACAGCTAGCAGTCAGAAGAAGTACTGACTTTGCTGCTGAATGATTGTGATCTTCTGTCAGCGGTGCTGGTCAGGGTGCTTAACCACCACTGCTTCTCCCTAAAATAGTTTTTTTCTGTTGGTGAAGAGTGTTTTTTCTCTCTCTCTCTCTCTCTCTCTCTCTCTCTCTCTCTCTCTCTCTCTCTCTCTCTCTCTCTCTCTCCTTTTTGTGTGGCAGTTCCCCTGCTGTTGTCAGTGTTCTGGTGTTCTCTTTTCTTGATTGTTAACCGTTACACAGCTATACACCACTTCTTTCAGGGTTTCTTGGTCTGGGAAACAGTTGTAAAAGTTTTTTTTCTACTCAGAGTAAAATTCCTGTGTTCCACCACCTCCACTTTTGTTGTTCCTGAGCTCACCAGTACAATCCTTCTTCTTTGTGAATTTACCAAGTAGTTGGCTACATATAATCACTTAATGTGTCACTGATGGGTTTGTTTCCTTATAAGTGAAACAATGAGGGAATAACACACCTGGGCAGTCAATTGACTGTATTAAAGCCAATATTAAAACTTTCTAATTCATGCACCATGCAATGCCTGCAGTTAATTCAAATGTATTTATTTTGAAGTCCGGTGTAATTTTGAAGACTTTAATAAAGATATATTTCAATTATAACTTTAAGAATAATACTAATAACAAATTTACTAAAGTAATTATCAAATGTTAATGATGAAAATGTGAAATATGTTAGGTGTATAAATTTGCTTGAGTTTATCTTTATTTTGTTTTTTAAATATGTTTTTGTAAGGATGGCCCTCCCCCAGATGATCTGAGAATACGACATAGCAATCAGCATGTCTTAAGATTGAATGGTGACCTCATTCAGAAATGGCTGAGCCACGGTCATGGAAGACTTTCACCAGAAACGACAGTGTACAGTATATACAGAAATTATTAGTTTTATTTTATTACTTGTCACTTCTGTATTCATGTCACTTAATCTTTTTTTATGTTTTGCCTAGCTTTCAAATATTTGCTTTTTGCTTTTTAATAGTGAAATCGATGATGTATTCTCCTCAGCAAGTTGTTTAAATGGGAGTTTTCTTTCTACAAGGTAATCCTTTACTTTTTAAATGATTCAGTAGCTTTACTTAGCCATAAATATAGATATTATTTGTTTGGAATGGATTACATATGGGGCAAGTCGTGGCCTAATGGTTAGAGAGTCTGACTCGTAATCCTAAGGTTGTGGGTTTGAGTCTCGGGCTGGCCACGACTGAGGTGCCCTTGAGCAAGGCACCGACCCCCCAACTGCTCCCGGCCGCCGCAGCATAAATGGCTGCCCACTGCTCCGGGTGTGTGTTCACGGTGTGTGTGTTCACTGCTGTGTGTGTGCACTTTGGATGGGTCAAATGAAGAGAACGAATTCTGAGTATGGTTCACCATACTTAGCCGTATGTCACGTCACATATAATGGGTCAGTTTTTATTAATTGTAGAAGTAACCAGCAGTGATTGTACGTCTAACTAATGTTTAGGAGTATCATTCATGTTTTATGCTCAATATTATGTAATATTTCTAGTCTACTGTGTTATATACATTATTTATTTAAAGTTATATAATTCTATTTCTGTACTTGTCAATTTTATGATAAACTAATGAATTAAATTTTTGCTTGGTATTGTGTAATTTATAATTTTTCAGCCATCCAGATCATTATCGCACTAGCAGTAAATGTTCTGGGGTGGACATGAACATGGCTCGCCTCCTCTTTAACAAACTCATCCAGCCAGATTATCCACATATCTCACAACAAGTGAGTGTTTTACAAAGGTTCTCATGATTGTTCTAAATTTGCAAAATGTTCATGATACTATTTTTTCAAAATTTTGTGAATGTACTATGCACATGATCATAATTGTTTATTTCCCAAACATTTAGATTGCTGATTGTTTAGGGAGGCATTTGATTCCCAACCTGTCCAGCTCTCCTCCGGACATTGAGGCTCTGAGGCTCTACCTCATACTTCCCGAGTGTCCTCTCTTTAAAAACCCCAACAGTTACATCACACTTACCATTCCCTTTGCCAAGGCAGTCATCTACCTCGGCAATGCTCCAATCAAAGTGCTTGGTAAGAATATTGAACTGTCAAGTTTTCATGTGAGAGAGGCCTCTGTGGTGGATTAAATCATATAGAAATCCCTTATTGTTCTTACCACAGGTAATTGGACATATTAAAGTAATATGATAAGTGTTTATAAATATGTGCCTTGTATTAATATGAAACCAATTGACAATAGTTTATTTTTATTTATTTTTTTTAGCTGCCCACCACATCATATTCTTGATGAAAACAAATAATGTATAACTTCATAGTGCAGAAATACAGAATCCAACCCAAAGGAATTCAGAGAGAGTCGATGATTTCTTTAATGAACTCGCAAACCTCTGGTAAATTGTAGCAGAGGGAAAGTCCAACAGCAAAATTGCAAAATTGTCACAGTTCAGAGACGTTGAACCCAAAGTTAGGGTGAAAACTTAAAGGGCCCAACACTAGTGAAAGCAGTCAGTGCTTTGGCATTTGAGTACAGAGTAAGTACACCTAACTGTCCCTGAATCATGCCAGGCAACAAGCAGCAAGAAAAGAACCTGGCAGGAGGAATAGGATTATGCAACCAAAGATAAACAGGAAGGGTGCCCACAAAATTCATATCACGTCTTGCCATGCTTCCTCTTATCTAGCTCTTCTATCCACCGCATGACTGGTCACACTGTATCTCAGGTTAAGAGACAGCTATAAATCAAAACTCTGAGGTGTTGGAATGAACTTTCCCTGAGTGTCAAGAGCAGCTGACTCACTGGCTGTCTTTAATTAATGGGTGAAGACCCACCTGTTTCTCAAACACTTAAACTAGCTATTGGTTTCCCTGTTTGCTTTTATATATCCAAAATATGTGCAGTAATTTCTCCCAACAAAGTTTTTAGAAATTAAAGTGACAAGTCTGTGACTTAGTGAACCAGTGTTGATGTATTCATTGATAGAGAATTAAAAGCACTTTAGTATTTTGCTCTGGTTAAGGGCATCTACCAAATGCTGCAAATGTAAGCTTTCTCAGGAAAATCTTGATTATACTAAACTCTTTCTGACTGGCAATCAGAATCCTATTAAAGGACATATGTAGTTCATCATTTTTTGTATAGATGGTTTTCTGACCCATGGACTATTAATGAGCCACCAAATTGTGTTAAAACTGCATAGGGACCTTTGACTACTAATGACCCTCCATGGCTATAAATCTATGGAGCATTTACTCTGTTCAACAGAACAACTTTTGCTTCAGTGGTGTTCAAAGTGACCTCTTTTGAGATCTGGCCAATGTTGAATGTCTTCTTCTGTGGGGATTTATTTTTTTTACCAACTGGTATAGAGGTTTGAGTAAACATCTCCAGCAGAGGAAGGTAATTATTACTGTCAAGGCTACTTACTTCTAATCTATCTGTTCTGAATGTCCACATTGGATTGGCTTGTCCCATAGTCTTAATGAATGACTGCCTTGAAGTAAATTGTTGCAGATAGTATTCTCTCCATAATATTATCAGTTTTATATTCTATGCCATGCTCAAAGGAATGAAACTTTACTGTGTTTCCATCAAACACCCAGATTTCTCTGGAACTTTCTAAGACTTCAGCAATATCATTTTGCCTCTGCACCGCTTTTGAAAGAGTTGTATTTGCAGTTCCTTCTTCTGTGCAACTGAAGTTTTGGAAATAGCTCCAAATTAAACAAATTCAATAAATGTGTACACCATGTAATTGAGCGGTAGAAAAATTGATTTGTGTGAGTGTCTATAGATCCTTTTAACATTTTTTTTAATCGCTATTAAAGTTCTGAAATGTAGCCACTTTAGGGTCAAACCAGTGTTTGAGTTTATCTCTATCATGTACTGTAGTTGCCCTTGCAGAAGCTCTTGAGCTGCATAAATTTCCAAAGTCCCACCTAAAAGCCACCCATATGTACTGTACAGTCCTGCTCACCATTATTGGCACCCCTTCATGTTTTGCATAACTGAGTGAATGTCTTCAGAAATAAATGGAAATGTACCAAATTTATATCAGCAGGATCTTTTAATTGGAGGTCCAAAGTAATTTAACAAAGACAATTGTTATTTCAACATAGATATTGTAATTCCAAAGGAAAAAAAAGAAAACCAGCATATGCACTAATATTGGCACCCATCATTAATTTTTGGTTGCACACCCTTTGGCAGCGATGACAGCCTCCAAAGGTTTCTTATATCCATCTATAAGCTTCTTGCAGTTCTTGGGTGGTATTTTCTCCCACACTTCCTTTGCAATATGATCAAGCTCTTGAACATTTGCAGGGTTCTTTTCTCCAATGGCAGATTTCAGCTCCCCCGCAGGACTCATTGCTGGCCATTTTAAAACGGTCAAATTTTTCCCTTTCAACTATTACTGTGTGCTTTTGGAGGTGTGCTTTGGGTCTTTATCTTGCTGGAGGATGGGGTCTTCCTTGGCCTCCACCCATAAAGCCCAGCTTTGTTTAGTGTGTGGCATATGGTACTTGTTGGAACAATTACACCCCCCCCCAATGTCCAAGGAAATTTCTTGACAGTTCCATGTCAAAACTTCTTAATAACATTATGCACCGTTGAAACAGGGATACCAAGGTCTTTGGAGATGGCCTTATACCCTTTGGAGGTCTTGTGCTTGCAAATAATAGCATTTCTGGTGTCCTCAGACAACTCCTTTGTCTTTACCATTGTCACACATGAAGAGGGAATAACAGGTGGCGTTTTAAAACACCAAAATGATCATTCATTGGCTAATTCATGTCATATGGGTGGAGGCAATTCATAACAGGTGATCCTCATTTGTGATTTGCAACAGGTGAGCCAAATTGGGTTTCCATACTGATTTGCAGCAAAGGGTAGCAATACCATTGACACGGCAAACATTATGTTTTCCTCATAATGTTCACCTTTTTAAATGTTCTTTATCATTTGCTGTTTTGTATCAAACTATCTGTAGTAATATGTTGTTTCACTTGATAAATTTCCTTCAGTAGATATTCCACAAAATGTACATAAACTTCATGGGTGTCAATAATGGTGAGCGGGACTGTATTTTCATCAGTTCCCTATAACCACCATCAAAATTCTTGGTGTTAACACATTAAGCATTCCTACAATATATGCGTAGCACTAAAGGATGCAATACGTGGCTCAAGATTTTTATTTAGGGACATTTCATCAGTTATGCTGGAAGCAAACTTATTGAATCAACAGACCATAATATGCACATAAACATCAAATTCTTGCCCTCAACAGATAGACTCAATCAGGTCATTAAAAAGCTTGGGGACCACCACTTAAGCAAAAACTGGCAAGGGGTTATAGTCCATTTCTGGGTGTTCTTTAGAGAGGCAGATGACTAGAATGTTGCTCTCTGGTATTTCTGAGCATTGACTGTTGCCTGGTGCTGACTGTTTTGGTGCAGGTTGCTGAGGAGCTTAACATGTTATTTTTCTGCCTTTGGGCACCTGGGTTGAAATTCTTGCTCTTCTGCTGATTCTTGCACTTCTGCAGAGTGGTGAACTTTTCCCAATCATACAGAGTCAGTTTTGTTTCTGCACCATAGCTTTTTACTGATTTACTCTCGAGTTATTTCCCTTCTGGTTTTCTGAGTGGTGTGGTGTATTCCATGAGATATCTGAGGTTGGTCTTTTACTAGGATTGGGCAGTAGCATGGTGGTAACATTTCCTTGTCAGGATCCAACCCGGACTTTGGCCATGTGCGTTTATGTTTGGTGTTCACGTGTCTGCCCTGCCCTTGTCTCTTCCTCCCCAAGTGGTGGGGCAGTGGGGGGGTAATGTCAGGATCCACCCCGACTCAGTTTAGTCAGTTATCTCCCTCACTCCTACTTCCCCTGTACAATCTCTTCCTCCCTCACATGGATGCTCTCATTTTACACTTGTGACTGTCTTACTATTAAACATTTTTTTAAACTTCCTTCTGTTTCTTTTGTGATCATTTTTAGCACATTTTAACCATGGTTAACAATGATTTTAAGCACAGCCCTTCTTTCAAAGCTTCCTTTCTGTTATTCTAACTTAATCAGCATGGCAGAGTGATTACCAGCCTTGTCCTTGTCAACACACTCATCTGTGTTGAGAGAATCATTGACATGGGGGTTAAGTTCATTTTCCTGGTAAAGAGGGAATTCATCTGATACTCTTCATAACATTCTGGAGTATATGTCTTATGTGGCAGGCTCTTTTGTATGTCTTCTAGCAAGGGATCATGCACTGCTGGTCAGCTGCTTCATGTAGGGACTAGTTTCCTTTTTTGCTTCCCATCTCAGATCATATATAGATTTCAGTTTCTCTCTTGTACAACTCATCATTGGTGAGGTTGAGCTGTTGGGTCAGGATATTATTTTCTGCTCTGCCTATTTCTAGGTAACCTTTAGATGCAATAATTCAGAATTCTTAATTATCTTCACTCTTACAGCTGAAGGCTAGTTTTAAGACTTCACTGCAGAACTAACCAAAAATATTTTGCAGAAAACACAAGTCAATTGAGTGGATACAGAAACTAAGACAAAAATTGAGTAAATGTACATGAATAAAACTGGACACCTGCAGAAAGCCGCTGTCTACAACCACTGTCAGCTTTTTGCTCAGTCATGGGGAATGTTGATAAAAACCCTTTCAGGCTAACCCAGCTCATTAGGAGTTTCAAACAGAGGTCAACATGAGGCTAGTTTTGCCATCCCCTATAACAAATTGCATATCAGTTATGGACACATATTTTCATGCTATTTGGTCCTTATACTTACAATAGGATCACTGTGTCTATATGCAGTCTATAAACTATCTATCATCTTATAGATGTCTTATTCTACAGGAAGACCTGGTTCCACTAGCCTACATGCCTTGATCGGATGTGCATCCCTGTAGTTCCTAAATCATACTTTGCCTGGTGGACAGTATCAATATTTTTTATTGTCCAGGCTGTTCCATGTTTATGACCTCACCAGTATGTTCTCCTTTTTAAGGATGTACCAAATAGTTGATTTGGCAATACCCTTTGACTTTGCTATCCACCAGATTTTTATTTTATTTCCTCTTAATTTTTAGCCTAATGTCGAATTGATTACTTGGCAGTGACAGCTATTTGAAGAATTAATAGTGTAAGCAACATTCACTTGGAACAGCCGAGTGTCTATTATCCTTTGGTCTATTAAAATTCTATTGTAGTGAGTAATAGTTTGACTATATAAAAATAACATTGTCCCTGAATCATCATTGGCCAGTGCAAGGTAAATGAGGAATACTTTGTAATATTTTAAAAAGTATATTTTTCTTTTAATGGTTAAAGTAAAAAGTGCAAAGTATTATTATTCCACCAAAGAAAGTGAAGGAATCTGGGTTAATTATTGCCTTTTGTCCTAGGGACTGATTATTTCCCACTTTTTCCTTAATAACCAAATAATGGGAGCAAGAATACAAAAAGACAGCCTGATTAATTCATTTATTTTTATTCCATTGTTTTTCATTTCTGCTGGTTTTTCTTGAACACTGTACTCTATACTTATGGACCATTTATAAATGAATTCGGGACTGATCTCTCTCCTTGTGTTCTTTCCGCTCAAGGAAATTGGTGGTCTTGCCTTGATCCAGCAGTTTATCAAGGATTGGTGGAATTGTATAAAGAGGTGATTGTGTATCTACTCCGGATGCAGAAGATAGGAATTTCACCATCTGAGCAGAGGTCATTTACCTGCTTCTTAAGCACATGTTTGAAGTTTCTGGAGATTTTGTACTCTGTAAGTATTTTAAAGGATTCAACTTGAGCACAACACAAGTTTTTTGGCTATAGCTGTATCTGCACGGACTAAAGCAAAAAAAGAATGTTCCCGTTAAAATGTAGCATTCAGTATTCTAAATGGTTATATAAATGTTATGGTTTTTGGGCATTATGGTTATTAATAAGTTCCATTTTAGCACAACATTTCCACCCTATTGAGCTCAGGCTCACAAGTTAAAACCCAAACCCTTCACTACTTGTACTAGTGCATTTATATCTATCATTATATTTTGGCTTATAATTTTAATAAATAATATATTAACTGCAATCAGTAGTTATAGGTCCAATCAGTTTTTTTCTCCTAAGGTCTTAGAAATGGAGTAAGACCAGAGCAAAGGCCTATCAACTTTAATAGTTTGTATATCATTTTAATGGTTTCATGCCACACTTATTAGTAAAAAGCAGGCAAGGTTGTTATCTCACAACAAATGAATAAAATGCTGTTGTTGTTTTTTTAATTAGGTAGATGTAAGTTGCTTTGACAGAAAGGTCTGCTCAGCCAACACTTCTTCTATAACCATCACACCTTAACTTAAAATATGCTGTTATTACAGACAAAAGAGTGGCCCTGGGTTTGATAGAATGGACAGAATTTACCCTGGTGTATCAGTATACTCTGAAAGCTGGAAGTGTGGAAATTTTTTTTTGTAGTTTTGTATACGTTCACTAATAATTACATTAATCAAATGATTTCTTATATTTATGTTTAAGATTCAGTCTATAGATTACAATATAAACGTGTCTCAATTACAGTCAGGTCCATAATTATTGGGACATCGACACAATTCTAACATTTTTGGCTCTATACACCACCACAATGGATCTGACTGCAGTGCTTTTACTGCAGACTGTCAGCTTTAATTTGAGGCCATTTACAACCTTTGCATATGTGCCTCCCACTTGTTTAAGGGACCAAAAGTAATGGGACAGAATAATAATCATAAATCAAACTTTCACTTTTTCTTAATACTTGTTTGCAAATCCTTTACAGTCAATTACAGAGTTTTTTAAGGGAAAAAGTGGAATGTTATGCAATGGCCAAGTCAATCACTTGACCTGAATCCGATTGAGCATGCATTTCACTTGCTTTACAACCAACATAGTCAAATCTGCTGACAAAACTGTCACCTTAACACACTGGTGAGGAAGGCCTGTCAATGTATTTACCACCAAGAAGTTTAAGGGACTTTTGCCTAAGAAATGTGTACACCCTCACCATTGAGAACATACTGAAAAGTAGCATCAATTTGAGGCAAATTACAGTGACGGACCTGCTTAGCTCCTAGATATACTAGATATATGTAGTCTCTTTCTAACTGCAAAATCTGATGATAATTTTCACAATAATTCACACCATAAAGCATGTTATTTTTAAATTGCAGGTAAATGACCAAGCTGGCCAAATTATTCTGTATGACAAATTTTATATACATGAACTAGAAGACCTTGTTGACATCAGGAGTGATTATGTTACATGGATCCAGCATCAGATGTTCTCCATGGTAAGTTCTTATTTTTCTTCTTTTCAGACTGATTACTATGTATGAAAATAAATGATGTAGGATTTCTGGGTTCTACAGGGTACTACTATGAACAGAACAAGATTATTGGATACATCTGTTTGGGAAATAGCACAATACAATAGCACTTTATCATGTCGCTCAATAGGATGGACAAATATTTTGTATATTTGTGTATATTCTTTTAATATACACTTATGTGATTTTGACCAAAGTTGACCATAGACAATATACCAGAATTTCAGGTCTATTTTTTTTTATATTTATAACTCACTGGTGTTACTTGTTGCACAGGTGTGGCCTGTTGGAGTGTTGTTTAAACATTTAATAGCTCTGAAATAGCTCTGGTTTGAGCTCTGAGTTGTGCCTGTAAAGATTGTATTATTATTTAAAAGGATAAACTTATATGAAGACCAGACATGGAAGAAATATGAAGCCATTTTAAAGATGGAAAATTGAATTGATCAAAATGATTGTAGAAACATTTGGTATAAATAGAATGTAGGTATAAATAGAATGTATGTAGAAGCATAGCCAGTAAAATAATTTGAAATGTATTGAAAAAGAAAGAAAACTCTAGCTTACTAACAAACAGAAAATTACAGTAGCAAGGCTGGCCAATGACAATGATGGAGGTTGATGATTGTGAGATCTGTAAAGATGAATCCAAAAACAAAAGTCAGTGAAATCAGCAACAACCTCCACAGGGCAGGGATGAAGGTATCACACAATCCACTGTTCATGGAAGACTTCAATCATAACAAAAGGTGCAACCCCTCACCATCAGTAAGAATCAGAAGGCCAAATGTATTCATTAAGAAATACAGAGATGAGTTACAGTGCCTTGCGAAAGTATTCGGCCCCCTTGAACTTTGTGACCTTTTGCCACATTTCAGGCTTCAAACATAAAGATATAAAACTGTCATTTTTTGTGAATAATCAACAACAAGTGGGACACAATCATGAAGTGGAATGAAATTTATTGGATATTTCTAACTTTTTTAACAAATCAAAAACTGAAAAATTGGGCGTGCAAAATTATTCGGCCCCCTTACTTTCAGTGCAGCAAACTCTCTCCAGAAGTTCAGTGAGGATCTCTGAATGATCCAATGTTGACCTAAATGACTAATGATGATAAATAGAATCCACCTGTGTGTAATCAAGTCTCTGTATAAATGCACCTGCACTGTGATAGTCTCATAGGTCCGTTTAAAGTGCAGAGAACATCATGAAGAACAAGGAACACACCAGGCAGGTCCGAGATACTGTTGTGGAGAAGTTTAAAGCCGGATTTGGATACAAAAAGATTTCCCAAGCTTTAAACATCCCAAGGAGCACTGTGCAAGTGATAATATTGAAATGGAAGGAGTATCAGACCACTGCAAATCTACCAAGACCTGGCTGTCCCTCTAAACGTTCAGCTCATACAAGGAGAAGGCTGATCAGAGATGCAGCCAAGAGGCCCATGATCACTCTGGAAGAACTGCAGAGATCTACAGCTGAGGTGGGAGACTCTGTCCATAGGACAACAATCAGTCGTATACTGCACAAATCTGGCCTTTATGGAAGAGTGGCAAGAAGAAAGCCATTTCTTAAAGATATCCATAAAAAGTGTTGTTTAAAGTTTGCCACAAGCCACCTGGGAGACACACCAAACATGTGGAAGAAGGTGCTCTGGTCAGATGAAACCAAAATTGAACTTTTTGGCAACAATGCAAAACGTTATGTTTGGCGTAAAAGCAACACAGCTCATCACCCTGAACACACAATCCCCACTGTCAAACATGGTGGTGGCAGCATCATGGTCTGGGCCTACTTTTCTTCAGCAGGGACAGGGAAGATGGTTAAAATTGATGGGAAGATGGATGGAGCCAAATACAGGACCATTCTGGAAGAAAACCTGATGGAGTCTGCAAAAGACCTGAGACTGGGACGGAGATTTGTCTTCCAACAAGACAATGATCCAAAACATAAAGCAAAATCTACAATGGAATGGTTCAAAAATAAACATATCCAGGTGTTAGAATGGCCAAGTCAAAGTCCAGACCTAAATCCAATCGAGAATCTGTGGAAAGAACTGAAAACTGCTGTTCACAAACGCTCTCCATCCAACCTCTCTGAGCTCGAGCTGTTCTGCAAGGAGGAATGGGCAAAAATTTCAGTCTCGATGTGCAAAACTGATAGAGACATACCCCAAGTGACTTACAGCTGTAATCGCAGCAAAAGGTGGCGCTACAAAGTATTAACTTAAGGGGGCCGAATAATTTTGCACGCCCAATTTTTCAGTTTTTGATTTGTTAAAAAAGTTTGCAATATCCAATAAATTTCGTTCCACTTCATGATTGTGTCCCACTTGTTGTTGATTCTTCACAAAAAATTACAGTTTCATATCATTATGTTTGAAGCCTGAAATGTGGCAAAAGGTCACAAAGTTCAAGGGGGCCGAATACTTTCGCAAGGCACTGTACAAAGGTTCTGCTCTACCAAAGTGATGGAAAGACCGAAGTGTGGAGTAAGAAAGGATCTGCTCATGATCCAAAACATGCAGGCTCACCTGTCAAGCATGGTGGAGGTAATTTCATGCCATAGACTCGCATGGCTGCCTCTGAATTGCAAATTTGTTTTGATGATTGGAGTAACAAAATGACTTAAGAAGTCTGGAAGAACATTGTGTATGTATGCTAATTTATAGAGACATGCATCCAGTCTAATAGGGTGGAATTTAATTGTGCAGCAAGACAATGACCCAAAACACCCTGCCAGCACAACAGACACTTCATCAGGGAATAAAAGGAAGGTTTTAGACTGAAGTCAATCACAAAACCTTAACCCATTTGAGCATTCCTATATTTTGGTCTCAAACCCAAATGACACTAAACCAAAGGATGCCTATGTCATCTCAGCGAGTTTTTCCTTGCCACCATCACCTTAGGCTTGCTCATTAGGGAAAGATGTTAGAAATAAATATTAAATTTATTTTAACCTTTTATTCTGTTTTTATGCTTCTGTAAAGCTGCCTTGTGACAGTGTCAATTGTTAAAATTGCTGTACAAAGTCAATTTATGATATGCATAATCAGTTTTATGGTTTCATTTGCTAACAGGGTTTTCACACTAACACAAAGCTTTACAAAACTGCACTACCACTGCTGTTTTCTGGTGTTGTAGCCTGGGGTATGACATTTTTGAGTTCAGAGATGCTTTTCTACTCACTATGCTTGTAAAGCGTGGTTGGTTACTTGAGTTATTGTACTGTCATCTTGACAATTTGTCAGAGTGACAACTGATTGTATACAGCATGTTCAAGAATTGTAGCACAAAAAAGTGATTCTGGTTGATGGGTATTAATGTCTGAGATATTACTGAGATATATACTGTGCGGTACATATCTACTGTATTGCGTGATGGTACTGCATAAAAGAAGTGAAATTTAAATATAAAATCTCTAATTGTTGAATCTCCTCTGACAAAAGAAAACAAATATTTTAAGGAATTGGGGAAGAAGAATTATTTACAGGTGCATCTCAATAAATTAGAATGCCATGGAAAAGTTCATTTATTTCAGTAATTCAAATCGATTAGTGAAACTCGTGTATTATACAAATTCAGTACAGACTGAAGTAGTAGACTGAAGTAATAAAAGTAAACGTTTTTGGTTCTTTTAATTGTGATGATTTTGACACATTTATCAAAAAAATCTTAAAAAAATAGAATACTTCATAAGACCAATAAAAAAGATGTTTACTAAATTGTTGGCCTTCTGAAAAGTATGTTCATTTACAGTATATGAACTCAATACATGGTAGGGGCTCCTTATGCTTGATTAATGCCTCAATTCGGTGTGGCATGGACGAGCTCAATCTGTGGCACTGCTGAGGTGGTATAGAAGCCCAGGTTTTTTTGGCAGTGGCCTTCAGCTCATTTCTCATTTTCTTCTTGACATTTCTGGTTCTGGTGAGTTTGCTGGTCAGTAAAGCACACCAACACCATGGTCATTTAACTTATTTTTGGTACTTTTGGCAGTGTGGGCAAAATTAAATCGGCTGGTCAGAAGAAGGAAGCATGAAGTGCTCCAAAATTTCTTTTTAAACAGGTGCAATGACTTTGGTTTTCAAACACAGTGGAACAACACCAGCAGATGACATTGCACCCCAAATTATCACTATGGAAACTTAACACTGGACTTCAAGAAACTTGGGCTATGAGCTTTTCCACCTTTCCTCCAGACTATAGGACCTTGGTTTTCAAATGAAATACAAATTTACTCTCATCTGAAAAGAGGATTTTGGACCACAGTCCAGTTCATCTTAGCTCAGCTAAGATGCCTCTGACGTTGTCTGTGGAACAGGAGTGGCTTAATAAGAGGAATACAGCAACTGTAGCCAAATTCCCTGACACGTCAATGTGTGGTGGCTCTTGATGCCTTGACCCCAGCCTCAGTCATTCCTTGTGAAGTTCACCCAAATTCTTGAATTGATTTTGCTTGACAAGCCTCTCAAGGCTGCGGTTCTCTCTGTTGGTTGTGCATCTTTTTCTTCCACAATTTTTCCTGAGCCACTCAACTGAGCTTTCTGTTAATATACTTGGATACAGCACTCTGTGAACAGCCAGCCTCTTTGGCAATGGATGTTTTTTGCTTACAATCCTTGTTAAGGGTGTCAATAATTGTCTTCTGAACAACTATCAGATCAGCCGTCTTCCCCATGATTATGTAGCCTAGTGAACCAAATTGAGAGACCATTGTGATGGCTCAGGAAAATTTTTCCAGGTGTTTTGATTTGATTAGCTGATTGGCATGTCACCATATTCTAATTTTTTTGTGAATTGGTGAGTTTTTGTTAAATGTGAGCCAAAATAATTACAATTAAATGTACCAAAGACTTTACTTCAGTCTGTGTGTACTGAATAATACAAAAGTTTCACTATTTGAGTTGAATTACTGAAATAAATAACTTTTCCCACATTCAAATTTGTTGAGATGCACCTGTAGTGTAGGAATATGGAATGTTGTAGTAGGGAAATTGAAGCATTCTTTTATTAAAGGCTCTAAAAGTTTAGGAGGTTAAAAACTGAAAGGAAAATCTACCATCACTGCTCGATTGGGTACAGTATCTCAGGGTAAGAGGTAGGTCTACTGTAAGATTATTTTCTGTTTTGGCACTGAGTTGGTAAAACACACTCAAAACAAGAGGTGAAGACTTACCTCTTCCTGAAATACTTGTTAATGTATTTTTCAATAGAGACTTAAAACACTGTTATACCTTACTGTGGATAAGGGCATCTGCCAAATGCCATACATGGAAATGGAAGATTTGTGAGCAGATGCTTCCAGTTTTCCCTGGTAAAAAAAATGTCTTAGTAGCAGTCATGTACAGTAATAGAAGAACTTGATTACAGATGACAATGAGCACATTCTGACAGCCACGGAGCATGGTGAAAGGACATGTGTGGTCTGTGAGCTGGCAAAAATATTTTAGCTGATTGACGTATTGCAGAAGTTAAGTTGTCATAGAGCTGTTAGGATGTTGAACTCTTGGGATGCTGAAGAGAAGCAAAGTTGTGGAAAATGGAAGAGTAGAATCTATAGTTTGTGATAGGCAGTGCAGAAAGAACAATTGTGCACAAGGTGATGACTTTAAAAGTGAAGCAAGCTAACATGACAATTTAATGATGAATGATTGGTAATTATGGACTCAAAGTATGGCAAGAAAATATATCCTACACGATTACAGTATACCATGTCTACCTTCTTTATTGCACTTTTCAGGGTAAAAGGTAGAGATTAAATGCATTAATAACATTTTTATACTTTGACAGTTCATTAAAATTGTGTTTTTTTAATGTAATGTAAACTTTCTTAGAAACATTTAGTTTTGTCATTTTAATACAAAAGAGCTTGCTCTTGAAATCTGATGTTTCGAAGGTTCCTGATCTGATGTTTCGAAGGTTCCATGTTCTTAATCATGCGACCTAAAAAGCTCTGCCGCTCAGATGCTCAGAATTGTACACAGTCCTAATACAATTTTTTTCTTGATATTACCATTCATGGAATGCCTCATCATCAGATATCACCTTGAGAATTGAGGAGTTAATTTTTATTTTCTTTAAATAAGATGCAAAAGATGCAGTCCACCATTAGCAAAATTAATTTGTGTCATAATAAAAATAAGTAACAATATCTCAAAATATTTGCATATTTGCTATATAAAAACTAAGAATGAAAAAATCCAAATACATAATTTGGATTGAAAGGATGCGTTTTATATTAATACAGATATGCATAATTTTGAGCTGTTATTTTTTTGTTTGTTTGTTTGTATGTTTGTTTGTTTTAGGGGCTTTGAATTATTTATATGGGGCAGCAAAAAAAATTGTTTTTTTTAAGACAAATCAACCTTTATTTACCCTTAAATAAAGTATTCTTTTTTCTGTTTTTTGACAGGCCATCGACTCTCAGGTCAACCTGTGCAAATACCCATTTGTATTTGATGCTCAGGCAAAGACAATGCTGCTCCAAACTGATGCTGTTATCCAGATGCAGGTGAGTGCAAGACATATCCTCACCAGGATACCTGACAATCATGAATTTTTCTCAACTTCATCACAAGTCTTGTTTTTGAACAGATGGCTGTGGACCAAGCAGAAAGACAGAATCTTAGCTCTTTATTCCTGCCTGGTGGCATGGTGGAGTCCGTAAACCCTTGCCTCATTCTCATGGTACGCAGAGAAAATGTTGTTGAAGACACTATGGAAGTTTTGCGGAAGTCCAAAAATGTTGATTACAAGAAACCACTAAAGGTAATAATAGCATCATCTCTTAAATCTTATTTGGTTGTATATTTGGTTGTAGTTTACTATTCAAAGCTCCATAATGCAATATTTGAACAGAATACACACTTTCAGTTACTGTTCCTGAAAAGTTTCAACTAATGCCCCTAATATCTTAATATCATCTTAATATCATATATATATATATATATATATATATATATACACACACACACACACACACACACACACACACACACACACACACACACACATACACACACATACAACTTTAGGTCTAATTATATGCAGTAGTTACCAATACTACCAAAAAAATTACAGTTAATCTTGTGACTGTCTAAAAAATATATCTAAAAAATATTTTACAAATGCATTTTTGACTGATTGTAGGTGATCTTTGTTGGAGAGGAAGCTGTGGATGCTGGTGGTGTAAGAAAAGAATTTTTCCTCCTCATCATGAAGGAACTGCTTGACCCCAAATATGGCATGTTCAGGTATTATGAGGAGTCCAGACTCATCTGGTTTTCAGACAAGGTACAGATATGTCATATAATGTGAATATAGTCTACACCTGAATATAGTCTACATTTTGAATATAGTCTGAATATAGTCTACATTTTGTAATTCATGTATTCCTGTTTTGTAGACTTTAGAAGATACCGACTTATTTCACCTCATTGGGGTCGTTTGTGGTTTGGCCATATATAATCTGACCATCATAGAACTACATTTCCCTGTAGCCCTGTACAAAAAACTCTTGAAGAAAACTCCGACTTTAGAGGACCTGAAGGAGCTCATGCCTGTTGTTGGAAGGTCAGTTATTCAGAGTTGACTTAATTATATCAACACCTTTTTTGCTCAGGTCTTAGTCCTAGTTTTCTATAATACTGTTTTTTTATTTTCTTATAAACCTGTAGTTTGCTTTTACACATTTTTCACAGTTTTTATGACCTTGTCACAGGAGTCTACAAGATCTATTGGACTACACAGATGATGTTGAGGAAACATTCTGCTTGAACTTCACAGTAAGAGGAGTTAACTGTTATTAAATATGGCTGTTAAAATCACATGTAGATAATGTGTTTCTTTCATAGTTGCATTAATACAGATTGATATTTTGGAAATAATCTAATTTAAAATGTTTTCTGTAGTTTTCTATATTTTATTCATTGCTTTTAGGTCAGGTTTTATTGGAAATTTAAAACACGGTAACATGATTTTCTATGACCATTAAGATACTGATTTCTGCCCATAGTTGAGAACCCATCAGTATACCATCCCATCAAAGTATAACCTGTATTATGGAAAATGAATTCAAATGCATTCATACATGTTTTTTTTTTTTTTTAAAGATTTCTAACTTACACTCTCTAAGCATCAGACTACCAAATTTTGATGTAGTGGCTAGTGTTAAGCATGTGTTATGCTTGCAAGTAGCAATTTGAAAAATGAAATATTTTGATAATACAGGCATTAAACTTTTTTTATTTATGCAATAATGTTTTGGTTATTTTCTGTTCACAGATTACTGTGGAAAATTTTGGTGAAACTGAGGTATTTGAACTAATACCTAATGGCATTAACATCGCTGTAAACAATCACAACAGGTATTTGTTTCATATTTGTAATTTTGAACTTAACAAAACTTAAAAAATAGTATAATTTTCTAATATGCATAATTTAATTATCTATCAGAGACCATCCACTCAACTGATGTCTGACTCTGTAGAACTGATTAGCATTGTTGAAAATGAGCCATATTTCCCTCTGTGTCTCAGTGCTACAGAAAAATGAAATGATGTAAAATATGTAACGCAGTCAACATTTGTTTTTTATTTGTCATTTGAATTCTTGAAGTTTTGAAAAGGAACCTGCTCTCACTGGTTAAAACTGGTGGCAGCAAGCAACTCCAAATTTTCCCATTTGAAACTGGCACAATTTGAGGATACCTGTAGACATTATAAGATATAGTACAATTTGCCAAATGCTTGAAACAGTCCAGAATATGAAATATGAATTAGGAATGTTAGGAAACACTATTTTAGATTATCCACTTTTGTTAAAATGCTTCAAGCATTATGTAGCATTGTGCCCATTGCAGAACTGTTGCATATTTCATACTGTTTTTGCTTTACATACTGTTTATGTCTGCCTTTTGCAATTTTCTTTTACAGACAAGACTTTGTAAATGCCTACGTTGACTACATTTTCAACTTATCTGTGGCTCCTCTTTTCACTGCCTTCTATGATGGATTCCACAAAGTATGTGGTGGTAAAGTTCTGGAGCTTTTTCAGCCAAATGAACTACAGGCAATGGTTATAGGGAACACCAGATATGACTGGAAGGAACTGGAGAAGGTATTGAAATTGATATTTAGGAATAATTTCATTATTGATTTTAATTTAAAGTAAAGAAATAAGCTTAAAGGTATATACAGGTACATCTCAATAAATTAGAATGTCGTGGAAAAGTTAATTTATTTCAGTAATTTAACTCAAATAGTGAAACTTGTGTATTATGTTCAGTACACACAGACTGAAGTAGTTTAAGTTTTGGTACTTTTAATTGATGAATTTTGGCATACATTTAACAAAACCCAATCTCAATATGATGACATGCCAATCAGCTAATCAACTCAAAACACCTGCAAAGGTTTCCTGAGCCTCAAAATGGTCTTTCAATTTGATTCACTAGGCTACATAATAATGGGGAAGACTGCTGATCTGACAGTTGTCCAGAAGACAATCATTGATACCTTTCACAATGCGGGTACGCCACAAACATTCGTTGCCAAAGAAGCTGGATGTTCACAGAGTGCTGTATCCAAGCATGTTAACAGAATGTTGAGTCAAAGGATAAGGTGTGGAAGAAAAAGGTGTACAACCAACAGAGAGAACCGTAGCCATGAGAGGCTTCTCAAGTAAAATTTACTCAAGAATTTGGGTGAAATTCACAAGGAAAATAGACTGAGGCTAGGGTAAAGGCATCAAGAGCAAACATACACAGACATGTCAAGGAATTTGGCTACAGTTGTCACCACTCCTAAACCACATACAACATCAGAGGCATCTTAGCTGGGCTAAGGAGAAGTCCTCTTTTCAGATGAGAGCAAGTTTTATATTTTATTTGGAAACCAACGCCTAGAGTCTGGAAGAAGGGTGGAGAAGGTCATAGCCCAAGTTGCTTGAAGTCCAGGGTTAAGTTGATTTGGGGTGCAATGTCTTCTGTTTTTTTTTTCTTTCTCAAAACCAAAGTCACTGCACCTGTTTACCAAGAAATTTTAGAGCACTTCATGCTTCCTTCTGCTAAACAGCTATTTTAAGATGCTGATTTCATTTTTTAGCCGGATTTGGCACCTGCCCACACTGCCAAAAGCACCAAAAGTTGGTTAAATGATCATGTGTTTGACTGACCAGTGAACTCACCAGCAAACTCACCAGACCTTGACCTATTGTCTAGAGGAAAATGAGAGACAAAAGACCAAAAAATGCAGATGAGCTGAAGGCCAATGTCAAAGAAACCTGGGCTTCCATACCACCTCAGCAGTGCCACAGACTGATCAATTTCATTCCATGTATTCTAATTTTTTGGCATAGTGAATTGGTGGGTTTTTGTTAAATGTGAGCCAAAATGATCACAATTAAAAGAACCAAAAACTTAAACTACTTGAGTCTGTGTGTACTGAATTTATATAATACATAATACAAAACGTATAAAAGTTTCACTATTTGAGTTGAATTACTGAAATAAATTAACTTTTCAACGACATTGCAATTTGCACCTTTGTGGCGCCTACATTTTTAGAGCTACAAGACCCATTGCCCAATATTTTGTCTTTTGCTTGCTATGTACTGAAGAAATTGCAGTTCCTATTCAATTAGCAAAACCTTTCATACATTTTTATACCTTTTTGGTTTCATTTTTTGCACCAAAAATACTTTCCATATTAACAACGGAGTGTAGACTTTATATCAACTGTACGTTTAACTTGCATTCCCTTTCAAGCCAAATCTCTCTCTAATAAACAAAGAAATACAATTGCAAATTTTCACAAGAAATTGCAAAATAGTCCTCTGTTCTCTAGACTCCACCTTTCATTGCAGAAAACTTAAAGGAACCGCTTTAATTCTTGACACTGACCGAAGTCTTTGTACTTAAATGCACGGTGCATGATGTTTCAAAAATGCTTCAGAAAACTGAGTCGGGCCGACTAACAAAACAAACGCGTAGCCAATTAGCATAAAGGGGTGTGTCTTCTCAATATGTGGTGGAGAGAGTGTTCAGTTCGCACGTCTGACATTAGCCTCTGCCTCTAACGTTACCTCTGCCTCGGGTTCTAGGTATTAAACGTCGTCTTCCACGTGAAATGGAGCTAAACATTTCACGGTACAACACAGTACTACAAAAACACATTTGACCTGTATTACCATAGTATTATTCATTATGTTCATTTATTGCTAAAAATATACCGTATGCCAGCTGCCCCAGCAGCTTCCGCCATAATAGTGGGTTGCGTATGTGTGGGGCGGAGCTATCAAAACAGGTGTGAGGGGGGCTCTGTCTAGCTTGTCATGGTGTAGGACGTGGGGTTAGGAGGCTCCGGTGGATTATTGTTATAATTGTTATTATTTTGAGCATTTCACTTTTGTTTTTGCTCTTAATTCCTTTGTTTACCTTCGGTGTTTGGATATTTGAATCTAGAGGTGATTATGGTGTCTGATAAAGCTACTAAGACCCGTAGCGCGACTCAGTCGCAGCTGCGGCCTGGTGCAACAGTTGCCACCTCGCCTTTGCATGATTCACCTCTGTGTGAACGGCCCATCGTGTCACAGGCAGCCACTAAGGCAGATATTGACTCATTAAAGTCAGAGCTGCTGTCCTTTTTGAGGTCCGAAATCAGAGGTTTTTAAGGCCATACTACATACATTGGAACGTACATTGGGAGACGATTTATTAACAATAAATTCGGAGCTGCAGGCGGTGTAGGCGCAGCTGTCCAGCGATAAAGCTGCGAATGAGGCTGCGGTGCAGGAATTAAAGGGCACCGTGGTTGAGATGGAGCGCTCACTTTCTGTTTGCACCGATGATATCGCTGTAATGCATGCAACGTCTGCCGAGTTCACTAAACTGGAGACCAAATGCGAAGATCTGGAAGCTGGGTCACGGCGCCTCCGGATAATTGGTGTTCCAGGAGGCATTGAGTCTGGAAAAGGAGCCGGTTCTGGACAGGTCACATCGCACTCTACAACCCGTACCAAAGCCTGGTGAACAACCATGAGCCATTGTGGCCAAATTTCACATCATAGCGAGTGTCGATGTCTTGAGGGCCTGAACATTTCTATCTTTCCCAACCATACGGTAAAAACCGTAAAAGCCCGGGCTGCCTTCAACGAGGTGCGGCGGCAGCTTCGTGGCATTGAAGGTGTGTGGTACCAGTTGTTTTATCCAGCGCGGCTACGTATTACGCACAATGGTGTGAGCAAAGATTTTCTTTTACCTGACGAAGCCAGCAAGTATACAAAAACTAACCAAACTGTTTAAAGTGTGAACAATCTTTTTTTTTGTCACTGTTGGACGTGATGTTCACTTCTTGTTTTCATGTCACTGCACTGTTCACAAACTCTGCGTGGTGATGCTGGTCTTTAACTTTACACACTTTGTATGGTGTTGTGTTCGCTTTTTTTCTTTTTTTTTTTAAAGTGTTATTTTTATGGGAATCAAAGTGTAAGTGATCCTGAATTCTTAATGTTTGATTCATAAATGCTTGGTCAATTTATTTTGAGAATTTATTTTCTTCTAGAAACTTTGTTTATATATTTATGTAGACCAGGCATGAGTAGCCGTGAACCAGATATAGCTGCTCATAATTTCTGTTATGTTAAATCTGCTGGAGCCTTCGCTTTGTTCAGGTTAGGCTTGTCCTCCGTGTCGTTAGCACATTTATTTGTGTGGGCGGTGGTAGGTTTCATTTTTAGTAGTTCGTGTTGCTGTCCCCTGGGGTTGCTGTTAGAATGGGGACTCTACTTGTGTGTTGGGTGTGTGTTTGTGTTTAAGTGTCTGATGCGCACGCACAGGGGTGGGGGGATGGGGATCCCCCTGGCTTCACAGGTCTTGTTTTAAATTTTTTTTTTGCCACATTTAGCTGGCAGTGGTGCACCTGCCCGGTTCCTTAGCTGGAATATTAGGGGCATGGGTAATCCTAAACGGTCTAAGGTTTTTACCCACCTGAAACGCCTACATGCTGACATAGTATTTTTACAGGAAACACACCTCCAAGTCAAAGATCATCACAGGCTTCATCGTCCTTGGGTGGGTCAAACTTTCCACTCCAATTTTAATTCTAAGGCACGAGGGGTGGCCATCCTATTAAATAGAAGCATACAGTTTTCACCTACCCGTTTAATTTCAGATAGGAATGGCAGATATGTCATTGTGGCTGGTACGTTGATACAGACCAAGGTTTTGCTGGTTAATATTTATGCTCCAAACTTTGATTACCCTGATTTTGCGAATAGGTTACTGAGTAGCCTTCCTTTTTTAAATACCCATTTGATCATTTTTGGTGGTGATTTGAATTGTGTTTTGAACCCTTTTTTGGATTGTTCTAGTTCTCGTGCTGTATCCCAATCTGCAATGTCTAAATCGTTCTCCGATTACATGTCACAAAACGGCCTAGTAGACCCTTGGAGATGTCGCAACCTTGGGATCAAGAAATTCTCATTTTTCTCCCCTGTGCATCATTCATATTCCAGAATTGATTATTTTTTTATTGATAGCCATCTTAATCACTCCGTTCTATCTGCAGTTTATTTGGGTATTGTGATCTCTGAGCTACAGTATACAAACAACGTGTTGAGTTACAAGCAGAATTTGATCTCCTCTCCACTAAATAAACTGAACGCATGCTATTACAAACTCGTGGATCGTATTATGAATACGGTGATACACCAAGTAGATTGTTAGCTCATCAGCTAAGATGGCAGGCTGCATCACGCCTAATACCGCAGATTAATAATGACTCAAATGTTACCGTTACCGATCCCATAGAGATCAATGCAGTATTTGAGTCATATTACTCTGTTCTTTATAAATCTGAATGCCTTACTGATAATAAGAGCCTGGGTGATTTCCTTCAAAGTGTTGATTTTCCTGTTATTGATATGGTCTCTGTAAGGGACTTGGACTCTCCACTATCTCTTGAAGTAGTCAGAGCTTCAATAAAGGCGATGCAGTCTAATAAAGCCCCAGGTTTTCCAGTTGAGTTTTTAAAAAAGTTTAGCGATAAATTGGCACCGTGGCTCCTTGGTGTGTTCAATGAATCTCTGGATCAGGGCGTGCTACCACCCTCTTTTAATCAAGCCTCAATAGCCCTTCTCTTGAAGAAGGGCAGGGATCCCAACCTTTGCGGGTGGTACAATCCGCTGTCACTGCTGAATGCCGATGTGAAAGTGTTGGTAAAATTGTATCCCGGTTAGAAAATGTACTACCACGTATCATACCTATGGAGCAGACTGGATTCATAAAAGGGCGGCATTCATTTTTTAACACTTGTACACATTTCAATACAATTTACTGTAAGCAGTCATCTCTGTTCCCTGAGGTTGTACTCTCATTGGATGCTGCGAAAGCGTTTTGATAGAGTCGAGTGGGAATACCTGTTTGCGATATTAAAGAAATTTGGGTTTGGTGATACATTTGTCTCCTGGATCCGCCTCCTTTATAAATCCCCGCAAGCCAGTGTTCGTACAAATAATATTAGCTCTGATTATTTCAGTCTCGTGTGTGGAACCTGGCAGGGGTGCCCACTGTCACCACTGCTATTCACTCTTGCCATTGAGCCATTATCCATTAAACTTAAAACCTCATTAGCATTTAAAGTTATAATTCGTAAGGGGGCGGAATATAAGGTATCCTTATATGCCGATGATTTGTTGCTATATGTGACGGATCCTGCAGCCTCTGTTCCTATTAATTTATTTATCTTAAATGATTTTGGCTCTTTTTCAGGATACAAACTGAATTTTCATAAGAGAGAGTGGTATCCGGTAAACAATACCGCTCTACAACTTCAGCATCTGAATCTGCCTTTCCAATTCAACTGTTCAGGCTTTGAATACCTTGGTATTACGGTGACCCATTCCTTACCCAAACTTTTTCATGCCAATCTTGCTCCGCTTGTGGCAGACATGAAGTCGGATTTTCAGAGGTGGAGCAATCTACCTCTGTCTTTATCAGGAAAAATCACTCACTCACTCATTTTCTACCGCTTTACCCGAACTACCTCGGGTCACGGGGAGCCTGTGCCTATCTCAGGCGTCATCGAGCATCAAGGCAGGATACACCCTGGATGGAGTGCCAACCCATCACAGGGCACACACACACTCATTCACTCACGCATTCACACACTACGGACAATTTTTCCCAGAGATGCCAATCAACCTACCATGCATGTTTTTGGACTGGGGGAGGAAACCGGAGTACCCGGAGGAAACCCCCGAGGCACGGGGAGAACATGCAAACTCCGCACACACAAGGCAGAGGCAGGAATCGAACCCCGACCCTGGAGGTGTGAGGCGAACGTGCTACCCACTAAGCCACCGTGCCCCCCAGGAAAAATCAATGCAGTTAAAATGAAAATACCTAAGTATTTTTTTTGATTCCTAAGATAGAATCATTAATTCTTTTCTTTGGGGTGGAAAACCTCCCAGAATCCGTAAGACTCTATTGCAGAGATGTAGGCTCAGTGGTGGGCTTGCTTTGCCCAATTTTCAAATATACAGTACTACTGGGCTGCACATATCCAAAAACTAAACTCCTGGACCAATTCAACGGAATCCACTTGGTGTAATCTAGAGCTACTATCTTGTAGATCATCCTCTGTATCTGCTCTGCTTTGCTCACCCTTTCCGATTAAACCATCTCAATATACTGACAATCCAGTCGTACTGAACTCACTTAAGATTTGGTTTCAGTTTATGCGTCACTTTAAATTTAGGGCTCTATCAGCACTGGGCCCCCTGAATCAAAATCATTTGTTTCCCCCATCTTTTTTAGATTCAGCCTTCTCACTATGGCACGAAAAAGGCATAAAGCAACTTTATAATTTGTACAAAGATGGCATCTTTAGAAGTTTTGCCAGCCTGTTCTTGGAGTATGGGCTGCCTTCAGCTCATTTTTTTCGATATCCCCAAGTCCGCAGCTTTGTATCTAAATGCCTTCCCAATTTTCCTTCTGTACAAACCCCCCCCCCCCCCCAAGCAACTTTGGGAGAGTTTAGTCATGTTCATTCCACACCAGCGTAGATGGAGAAAGCTGTTTTAAAAGGGGTATTTGGGTTTTTTTGCATGCGCGCGTTTGTGTCTTTGTCTGGGGGTTTGTTTTTGTTTTGGGTGGCGGGGTGGGGGTGCATGCTCTTTGTTGTTTGAAAAAGGAAAATGGAGAATTTCTGTATACATTCTTGTATTTGTGATTGTTGATTTTTCAATCAATCAATAAATAAATAAATAAATTGGGTGTGAGACCCATTTGGGTTAGAAGTGTGTTTGTTTAGGTGATTCACATTGGCTTTCAGAGATTGTGCACCCCACCTTTAAATGTTAAATAAACACATTTGTGCAGAAAGCTTTATATGTTTTAGCTTTAAAATAACAATCAGAATTAAGAATTCAGATGAAAGAACAATGAAAGAACAACAGATGAAAGAACAATGCGATAAATTACAAAATTCCCTTTGCAAACATTGTTTTGATCTTTTCTCAGAACACAAAGTACAAGGGAGAATATTGGACTGAACACCCCACTATCAAATTCTTCTGGAATGTTTTCCATGAGTTACCCCTGGAAAAGAAGAAGCAGTTCCTGTGTAAGTAAGAACAAGCTGTCTTGCATGTTCCATCAGGGGAAAAAAGTAATTCATTCATTTACCATTTTCAGTCACCACTATATCTGGAACACTGGGCGGGAATACATAAGTTATAATTACAGTGTTCAATAATACACTGATATTTTATTTAATTAATAATTGCAATAATTTTGCTTGTGTTTGCAGTGTTTCTCACAGGTAGTGATCGAATCCCCATCCTGGGCATGAAGAGTCTCGTCTTGGTCATTCAGCCAACAGGAGGTGGAGAGAACTATCTTCCTGTTGCCCACACTTGCTTCAATCTTTTAGACTTGCCTAAGTATACAAGCCAAGAAAACCTCAAAGAGAAACTTCTACAGGCCATTGAACACAATCAGGGCTTCAATCTGGCATGACAATTTACAGGGGGACACAATTTGTTTCTAGACCACAGAATGTTTGACAACTGAGACTACAAATACTATAAATTTGAAGGTAAATAGTCAAGGGAGTTTAATATGAGTATAATTGAAATAGTATGCACTATTTACAGTCATTAATGATTTATTATTCTCACCAATTAAAGCTTTGATGACACCTTGTATACATTTGATTCTTGTTTTATCTTTTGAAATCACCTGTTAAACATGAGCCTCGAGGTGTTTTTGAATTATTTCTTTGTTGTTTTTTTAATAGTTCTACTGGATTTTCAATCTCCTGAGTTTGGCAGACTCTTTGTTTACTTTTTGTAGACTTTTTTGTTGCCGTGCCATAACAGATACAATCTAAAGGGGGTTTGAGTTTTTGGATCAATTATTTTATCAAAATAGTAGAGAAAACTGTCAGTGAATGGCAGAATGGACCATCAAATATTATTTTACCTAGATGTGACATGTTAAAAGCTATCCAGAACCTTCTGTTGTGCTGGGTAGTGTTGCTGTCATGAACTCATGACTCTTGAGTCACGTGCTGGTCTCTGTGGAGTTTCTGCACATGTTCACCGCATGTCTATGTGGACTTCTGTATTCGCCAGTTTACTACCACCTCTGGATCTACTGTGACCCTGACCAGGATAAAGTGATTACATGGACAGAGGAAGGAAGCTACACAATGCTTTCATGTTAACACAAGCTGTGATTCATTGCATGGTGTGTTTTGTACATATTTCCTTGCGCACAGCCCATGGAAACCAAGTCAGAGGGTTTGTGTGTTCCTTACTGTTATTTGCCATGACTAACTTAAGAAGCTACACTGACCAGCAGAGCATGACATTGCAACATGCAGAAACCGTGCACATATCACATCTGGTTTAATAAAACATTCAAATCTTCTTTACTGTGCTCTTTTTTCCACCCATTTTTCTCCTAAAACTTAGTCAGCTACCAATTTCTAACCACCAGCCTGTTTACCCCAGCTCAACAACAGGGTAGCTTGGTGACTGTGGAGGGTGAAGGCCAGGACATATGTCTTCCATGAAGCCAGCCATCCACATCATTTTGAAATGCTGCTCATGCTACCCCACAGGGGTAATATAACACAAAATGATAGGATCAAGGAATGATGTGCAATCTTCATAGAAATTTAAACTTGCAATCTCTGGACAGTTATTGAACATTATTGTACACTACTGTGCTCACTGAAGTTCATAGGTTTTGCTTGTTTGCACGCTTAATTTGTCATAGTCCTCTGTTTAGAAAGTCATTGTCAGAAACCAAGCTACTGTATACAGAAGTGAAAACTTTTAATTAGTTAAAAGTATAGCTTTACCATTTTAAGTATGAAGTTCTCACTTTCTGCCACTCTGAGCTTACGACCTATGTCATAATAACTACACTGAATTTGTGGTTATAAAAACTTTAACTGATTGCAGTTTTGGTCACATTAAAAAATGCTGAGTGAGCCTGAAAGAAATCCGTTTTGTTTTTGTAAAGTTGATCACTCATCAATTGATGAGTAATTTCTAATTAGTAAGAAATCTCAATTCAAATGGCCTTAAGAAATTGCCTAACTGTATGAGCATTATTCATTTTTTGTATTTTATTTGTTTGTAAATTCTCCACAAAAGCTTTAGCTAATTGTAAGAAGCCAATAATGAAAATTAATTGATCGGGATGAAGGCATGCCAGGTGCTTTCAGAATGTATGATGTCAGGAAATGGATAGAGAAAGAGAGAACAACTGTGATCTATAAAGTGAATTGATAAAAGTGAAAATGCCGAAATGTATATGAACTCTCATTTGCTGTTATAACCAGCACTCATCTCCTCTGGGAAGCCTTTCAAACAGAATTTGGAATATAGCTGTGGAGATTTGCTTTACACAAATATATTTCAGATAGACAGGTTGATGACAACTCTACATGGAAAGTAAAACTGTTGCTGTGATGATCTAATGAAGCATGGCTTACTCTCTTGTCGACTGAAATCCATTCTCGTTTGGTAATATGGGCCAAATTAACACTTAAGCCATCGTTTTTATCCACAGTGACATTGAAACATTATTTGTTACATACTTACTTCTCTCACTCACTCATTTTCTACCGCTTTATCCGAACTACCTCGGGTCACGGGGAGCCTGTGCCTATCTCAGGCGTCATCGGGCATCAATGTTACATACTTGCTTGTGTCTTTTAAATATTATTTCAGTAACCAGTAGTGACATTCTACAATTAACAGCAATTACATGGCTTAGAAAACCTTTACTACTTCTAAATTCATTATTAATCTTTTCTAAAAATGTATTACTGAAATGTATATTTGAAAAGATTAAATATGTCATGGTAGATCTCCCAACTAACATTTTACAGCGTAACATTTTCTAGTAAAACTGCTGTAGCAGCATAAATGGTTTTGTAACAATGTGTTATTTAGAAATATATATATTTTTTTGAAGGGTAGAAATTTCTTCTTCAAAAAAATAACCAATGCCATCAATGCGCGTGTGCACGTCTACACAAACGGAGCTCCTCCCACACAGGGAGACCCTAGCATTGACGTCATGACAATGACTGGGGAGAAGAGAAAGCTTCTATTGTGGTCCACGGAGGCAAATATTGTGATTGATAAGAGGTTATCCAGTTTTCCACCAGTATTGACTATAACTGTATCGAATATGAATCACTTATTGTTTTTCTATAATAGAGCGGTTATATCGAGTTCCTTTACTGTTCTGTGAAAGGTAAGTATATTTGCACCATGTACTGTGTCAGCATTGAAATACCGGAGAGAGTAAACAGAAAGAACTGCGCATTTTAAACGTGTATTAAACGTCAAAAGGCCATTTTTATGAGATTGGAAAGATAGAACTAAAGATGAAGATGACTGCTGGTGACATTGTTGTGCAGGGAATGGAATCGTTTGGATGACATATACAACATCCTGCAGACTAGTTAAGACAATAGTACATCTAAAATTTATTTTTGTTTGCATTAGTCACCTTGACAGGAAGTCGGGGGTTAGCATAGCATAGTAGTAGCTAGCTGCTTGCTACAGCAGTCGGCTAATATTAGCAAGGAAGTAAGCGGTACGAATGTGACGTTGTGTAGAATATTATTTGAATGCTTTATCTTGAACAAAAATTGGTTTGCTGATGTTGCAAAGTTGTCTGGTAGAGTCGCTGCCGTTAGAGACTGAAAACAGAAGTCACTTTGTCATGTGTGTTCACTGTTTTATTACCACATGCTAGCGGTACACATCGATGTGTATGATTCTGTTATGTCTACGACTATGAGCTTCATTATTCTTTTCTGGTCTTTTTAGGAGTTAAATCATCATGGAGTTTTCATAAAGGCCAACATAGACGGTGGATTTAATAGGCCGATAGCGAAACGAGTCAAGATTTTTGAAGGATTGAACCTTAAAATCTACATCAGTAATAATAGTTATATTTATGTTCAAGCTGGGACTTAAAATGGCCAGCCAACAAACATCCAGTCTCACTCTCGCATGGGAGAAATACATGGACTCTCGTGCACAGGGAGCAGATCTACGTGTAAGCATCAACAACATACACCATTGCTGTACAGTTGCATCAATGTTTTCTTTGTTCAACACCATATCGATTTCTGAGGTCTGCTCATTAGCAAATACTTGTATCCTGTCTTTTTGTGCATAATATTGTGTTAGTCAATAGCACATTTTCATTCTAAAATTTGAGTTGACATTTATGAGTGTATCCGAGTGTATCTGAGTATACGATACTCAGATATGTGCATCACTGTTTTGCTATTAAATTGTTTTTTGTGATTTTTTCAGTTATTGGAAATCCACACGTTATTAAGCATGAATCATGTATTTCATAAAGTAATTAAACTTTGCCTAATTTGATACAAGCAAAATGCTGCACATGCGTTAAAAACTGACATCTTAGTGCGTGTTTCCTATCTAAATTTTTTTTTTTTTTTTTTTTTTTTTAATAAATGAAGGCATACATTAGCATTCATCTTACAACATTTAGCTAATAGTTGTTAAACATAAAGGTTTTTTTTTTTTTACAGTTGCATAAACAGTGCACTTAAAGTCTTGTGAAGACTCTTGCTAACACAGTGTGTGGGAATTCTGAAGGACACTGAACAGCCATAACATTTGAAACTGACAGGTGAAGTGAATATCATTATCTCTTTACAACTGAACATGTCAAGGTAGCAAGTGAACAGTCAGTTTTCAGAGTTGAAGCAGGTAAAATAGCCAAGCATACAGATCTGAGCAACTTTGACAAGGGTCAAATTGTTATATCTAAACGAGGCAGGGCATCTCCAAAACAGCAGGTCCAGTGGTATCCCACTGCAGTGGCTAGTAGCTACCAAAAGTGTTCCAAGGAAGAATAATGATGCAAGTTGTGAGCGAAAGCTAGCCCATTTGGTGAAATCCTGGGGCAGCATAGCCACAGAGTGGCCAAGACCCCTGTCCACTGCTGATTGCATTCACATTGAGCATCAGAACTGGACTGTTAGCAGAAGAATTACATTTCCATTTATTGCAATTTCCATTTATTGCAATTGGCAGATGGCCTTATCCAGAGCGACTTAAATTTTCTGTTTTATTCAGTTGAGTAATTTAGGGTAAAGGGACTTGCTCAGGGTCCCAGGAGTTGTAGTTTGGTGGTCCTGGGATTAGAACTGACATGGCAGTGGCCACTTTCAGCAGTATAATGCACCATACCATGCTGCTACACTGTTCAAAGTGGTTTCAGAAACAAGAGTTCAAGATGTTGACTTAGTTTGTTTAGCGTTGATGGGATGTGCTGGACAGACAATTCAAATCCATGGAGAGCCTACCTCACAACTTGTATGATTTAAAGGTACAGTCTTTGTTCCAGATACATTTTTGTGGAGTCCATACCTTAATGTATCACAGCTGTTTTAGGTGACCTTCAAAATATTAGGGGGCTGGTTTTAATGATGTGGCTGATTAGTGTTTCAGAAACCCTGTGTGAATATAATTTGTGGATGTTTACATTGTGAATGTAGCATCACATTGTAAATGAAGCATCAGGTAATCCTTCATTTGATTTAATTTAAATATAACCATATTTAACCAATAAACAAGAAAGTTTATTGCTTGAGTTTAGCTTTGTTAATCTCAGTGATTGGCATCAATTTATGATTATAAGTATAGACCTACTGGTCTGGCCATTAGTTGTATCCTATTCACACAGTCTGAGAGGAATTAAGAGAAGTTATTAGCATCATCCTTAACAGGTTTTAAATTTTTCTGCATTGGTCTACGTTGTCTGAAAAGGATGGACTTTTCATGTCACCAAACCCTAGTTTGGCAAGCTTAAAAGAAAATTACAGCCCCCAAAACACTCATCCTACTCAAATGGTTAATGGTACAGTCATGACTTTCTTCATACAGTGTTGTCATTTTCAAATCACAACTTAGCTGGTGTTGATTAACAGGGTGTAACTTTTGCTATTTGCTAGAATTTCTGCCAACTAGGTTAGGAAGATGCATGTGAATATTTTTTTTATCCAGACTTTAGCATGCTTAGCTTCTTTTTCATGTCTTTTATATCTGCATTTACTGTATATGACAATATATTGCCTGTTTTACCAATTATTTAGTCAGCCATTAAAGTATTACCACATGATTAAAGGATAGACCTATTATGAAAATTAAAATTCAAAATTGCTCAATTTACTTAGAAGCATTTTACATGGTGTGTAGAGAATAAAGTCAAGTTAACAAGTGTTCAATCCAAAAGATTTAATTGTCCTAAGTAACATAGGGGAAGAAAAAATAATATAATATCTGCATGATCTATGAAGGACTTTTTAACACCATGAAAATTTCTGTTTGCATCACAATTGCTGTACTTTGTCTTTTCTGATTTTATAAAGTGAAGGTCATCATTTATTCAGAGATGGGTGTAGAATTTTCCAATTAAGTAAAATGAGCCATCTAGCCAACAGTGTTTGAAATGCTCCTGTGAAATGGCAGGGCATTGTATTGCCTAGGACTAGGTTTTGCATTATTATTTTATACTGCACTTGAGTAAAATTCCGAATGCATTACCAATCTTTCTCTGTCTCTGTCTCTCTCTGTCTCTCTCTGTCTCTCTCTGTCTCTCTCTCTCTCTCTCTCTCTCTCTCTCTCTCTCTCTCTCTCGGTTTGTTTGTTTGTCTTTCTGACTTTGTCACTCACTCACTTAGGTCAGTCTGCAGTCTTTGGAGAAATTTTTGATTTTGTTCCACTCTATGCACCATCTCAGGGAGTCTGGGGTGAAGGATGCACTGAAATTCTGGTATGTTATTTTTGACTTGTTGAAGGTGGTATTTAATTTGATGTTCAGAAATATTTATAGAAATGCACAGTGAAAAATGCTCTGTTCTCTTGTTTACAAAAATGAAATCCACAGATAACTCCACAGGTCTGCTCTAATATTAAACTCACTGAGGTGTTGCGAATAACTGATTATGTCACTATGGTTGCATATTGTCAAGGGCAGAGGTGGCAAAAGTACACACATCCTTTACTCAAGTAGAAGTACAGATATTCATTTTTTAAAAGACTCCAGTAAAAGTAGAAGTAGTGACTACACTCTTTTACTCAAGTTAAAGTAAAGAAGCATGGGCTCTGACATGTACTTAAGTAAAAAGTCGCCGATACTACTACCTGTTTAGTGTCATGCTGGTAACTGGACGTCATGTATGTGTATATATATATATATATATATATGTGTGTGTGTGTGTGTGTGTGTGTGTGTGTGTGTGTGTGTGTGTATATATATGTGTATATATATATATATATATATATATATATATATATATATATATATATAATTTTTTATATTTGTGTGTATGTATATATAATTTTGGATTGTGCTGATGGATATTTGTGTTCATCAGCCACAAGAGTGTTACGAAAGACAGGCACTGATGTAGGCGAGGTAGGGTGGAGTCAGCGTTCACATTCATCCCAAAGGTGTTCAGTAGGGATCAGAAAGCAACCACATATAGCAGGAAAGGTCAGATGACCCAATACTTTTGGAAATATAATGTATACCAAGTGTATCACCAAGGCCATATCCCAAACTGTAGGGAGATTCCAGCTCTGTCCTTGAAAACAACTCAAAATTATTGTGATGTTTTACAAATGACAAAATTAATGTTAATTAAATTAAGCACTTCGTGTTTTTTGGGTTGACACCAGGGGCGGTTCTAGGATTTCATCTTTAGGGGGGTTTAGCCCTCAGTGAGAATTTAAAACAAGAAGAGTTCTATATTATATATTATATGACAACTCTGGTAATAAGAATAGTGAAATTTCACTGCTTTTGGTTGCCGTCTTTGCGTCTTTCCGCCGATTAACGTTATAGATAAACGCCTCCAGCTCTGACTGCGCGTGCATGCCGCACGTACCTGTGCTTTTCCGTTCAAATAAATCAGACAGCTGAAGATGCACTATTGAAAGATTACAACACACGCTTGTAAAAGCAAAGTAAAAAAAAAATCGCTCTTGGATCAAACTGATAAACAATTTTCTTTCCCATCGACGACATGTCCGGCATTTTAACGTAATTTTTATTGTTTATTTATGAAAGTAAAAATTCTACTTATAGTTTTAGGGTGGCTGAGATCACAGACAGGGGGCTGAAACCACCCTAAAAAAGGGCTAGAACCGCCCCTGGTTGACACAATTCGCAACGCATTCGCCAGGAATCATTTTTGACACCAATTATTTCAAACATCTCCCTCATATATGGCCATGTGTGTTCAGGAATGTCCTCATTGTTAGTTATTTTAACATCGGTGACTCCCTCTGAATTAACATTAGCCATTCCTTTTGTAGGCGTGCTGCTCATTGTTAGCTCCGCTGTCTTTAGTCAAGTCAAGTCAAGTCACCTTTATTGTCACATCACCACGGCACATGTGCCATGGTGAGTGAAATTCTTGGGAGCTCCAGAAATTGCAGAACCATTTACATACAATAGTAAGAAACATAAATAGAACAATTTACAAACAGGTTAAAAAAAATGGGCTCAGTACCATTGAAATGTGCAAATGCGGAAAATGTGGAAAGGATGCAATGTGCTCATAGATAGTCAGTACACACAGTGTACTACTAGACATATATATACCCATACATATATGTATGTATAAGTATAAATATAAATAATATATATAAGTATTATATACATGTAATATATATGTATCATGCAAGGTGCAACAGACTATACAGATGCAGAAATGTCCTGTGGTACCGATAGCTTATTGTCAGATAGATTGTTATTTTAAATTAAATGCAGTGTGTGTGTATAGTCCCATGTGTATTGATGCAGTACGAATGCAGTGTGCGTGTGTGTGTGTGTGTATAGTCCAGTGTTGAACTGTTGAATATTGTGGAACACTCCTGAGGTGTTTTGAGCGATCGGATTTATATCCATCTCGAAACCGTTTCGGAGGGCATTTACACCTGGTCTTTTTACGATCGGATAGCTATAGGATCACAGAAAAAGCATGAAGTGACCAGGTGTAAAAACCCCCTTTGACGTCCAGTTGTCTATAATCAGTTATTTGCCTTTCTGCCTTTCATTGCTTACATGGTCTAGATCTGATTCTGACAAGTCTGTTCTCTGATACGTTTGCAGCTGTGTAGCCACATAAGCAACAAGCTCTGATGCCATGACCTTGATGTTGACCTGCCTTGGAGCACTAAAAACTGCATAACAGGAAAACCGAACAATACCTGCCTTTTTGGAGATACTCTGACCCAGTTTACTAGCCATTATTATTTGGCCCTTGCCTATTTTTTTCTTCTTCCACCATGTCCAGTTTGAGAACTGGTTGCTTACTTGCTACTAATATATCACCACCTTTTGACATGTGCCATTGTAACAAGATTTTGCTCATTTCTTAAACACAAGCATTTCTACATGGTAAGATCACAGGGAAGCTCTCTTCTACTGCACAATGTGATCAGATAATGAAAAAACACACACACCTGGAATTTATGTTGTTAGTGTTTCCAAGTACTTGTGCATACCAAGCTAAACTGCTGGGTAGTCTTTTATGTTTGGACCAAGTGGGAGCAGTTATCATAAGAACCACCTGATCATAACAGTCGTATGTGCTTGTTAAACAATATTCTAGATTTAGTTCCTCTTAACTATAATAATAACCTATACTCTGGGAATGTTTTTTACTAGATTTTGGAACATGCCTGTTGGGATTTGCCCATTCAGTTGCAAGAGTGTGAAGTTATGTACTGATGTTGGTTGAGAAGGTCTGGTGCACAGTCAGTGTTTCAGTTCATACCGGCGGTGTTTACTAGGGTTGAAGTCATGGCCTGTTATTTGCTGATTTTTTTTGTTGTTGAAGAAAGCAGGTAGGAGAGGTGGAAGAAAAGTGAAAGTGAGCCTATTTTTAGCATTTTTGTTCACATGTTTGCTTAAGTGTGATAAAATGATCTGATCTGAGCCACAAATGAGATGAGCCCTTGAGGAGACTGAGTAGCATGTGACATCACATGCCTTCATGTGATGCTCTTACAACCCAGATCTGGAAGGCATCCATTTTCGGTTCTAATTTCATGGAATTTGAGTTGCAGAGTAGAAAATTCGTTCATTAGTAAAGCATGGAAATAGGAAATATTAGTAGGAATTGTGCATATTGCAATAGTAAATGTGCTGTACTGTGCTGTGTGTGGGTAGATGTCTAAGCAGTAAACAATGTCTGCCTTTCAGATATTTACTTGCACCATGTATGTAGATGGGAGGTGAGTCAGGAAAAATGTCTTGTTCATGGAATTTGAATGTCATATTTAGAGTTTTAATTACTTTGAAATGCTGACTTTAAATGGAAATGTTGGATATTATGATTGCTTCAGAATTATGATCAGATTATGTGTATATCTGTGTATACAAATTGCATATACATAAGGGCCCAGCAGTGGCTGTCTGACAGTTATAGGCTTTGAACCCAAGGTACCATCTCATTATCCTACCTGCTGAACTAATACTGACATTGTTTTATGTTGTTGACAATGTCCTATATATATCTACTCTATTTCATATGATGTAAGATGAGCAAATGAGGAATAATATCTTCTTTTGTCACACTCCCAATCCAGTGGCAGCATTTTTAAAATAAAACTGAATCAAAAAGGGAACATAGAATGAGTCACATACAAAGCAATTGAACCTTTGTGCTTGCACCAGTGAAGAGTATGGAAATAGTGTGTCAATCAGGAGGATGGAATAACAGGATAAAGTGATACAGTAAGCCTGTCTGTGTCAGTGTCAAATGACTGGAGCAGGCTTAGTTTTGTGTTCTCTCTAAATGTATTGCATAAGAGCTTGTTCCTAACCAGTTCAGGATTCCAGATTAATCGGATGAATATCGTTTGTTTGTGGAGTCCAGGAATGAAATAGAAGCACAATTGTTCTCCATTTTCTGTTAATTTTATAATTTGACAGTTGAGCTTTTTCTAATTCTAGTTCTATATGGTATGGACAATAAAGTATATTGAATTTATGCAGTCACTATGATAAATCTTGCAAGGTATAAAAGTAAAATGTCATGATCCAAGACTGGTCTCCAATGATAGAAACATAATTTGTTTGTTTATAGTTGTGCTCAGAAGTTTGCATACCCTGAAAGAAATGGTTAAAAATATGCCTCATAATTTAAAAGAACGTTTTCTTACTTAAGGATAGGTTGTGTCTAGGTCAGGGGTGTCAAACTCTGGTGTAATTATATTTGGCCCGCGAGATCATATCAAATGTGCATTACAGCTGACTAGCCGCATGCTCTGCTAATACTACAAATCCCAGAATGCCGTGCCACTGTATTGACGCGTAGTCACGAACAGCAAGCGCCCCTCATTCTCTGTTGACAGTCATTAACAACCATGCTACAGTCACATCGGGCAAATTAATTCACCCTCCACAAAAACGGCTAAATGAAAGATGGACAATAGGAGCTTTCAAGACAGGAGGGAGATTAGGCAGATTATCTGTTCACGAATATAAAGGACAGATCTGTTTGTCTTGTGTGCTAACAGAGCTAACGTGTCTAACGCAAGAATATAACATAACACTATGAAACGAAACATTATGAGAAGGTGGGGGAGATGTAAAAAAGTCTGGTTTCCCGGCAGACTATGTTCATGAAAGCAAAATCAAAAAGTGAAGCTGCTGTAAAGACGAGCGTTATTGTGGCAGCAGAGACAGCAAAATCTGCCCGGCTCTTTAATGAGAGAGAGTTTGTCAAAAAGTGTATGGACAAAGTTTGTGAAATGAACATCACTGATGTGTCTTTTATTTAAAATTTAATTTCTTATGTGTTTGTAATATCAAGCTCTGGTTGTTCCAAATCCTGTATTTAAGCAAAACTAAAGTTTGTTTCCATACGAAAAAGGTTGAACATTACATATCAGTTGCAGTTAATTTTTCAATAAATATTCAGTTTGGCCCGTGACTTTATCGCAGTTTTATATTTTGGCCCACTGTGAATTTGAGTTTGACACCCCTTGTCTAGGTAGTTCTTTTGGGTGGTGTGATGCAACATTTCCTTCCTCACTACTGATCCAGCAGTGCTTACTGGGATAACATTTTATTTAATTATAATTATATATATAATTATACAAACTGTTCTGAAGTTATTAATTTTGACACTTTCTTCAAGACTGTATTAGATCAGATAAAGTTTACATACATAGCAATCTAATGATCTACGGGCTGTCTAGGCAGATTTATCCCAAGCAGAGTGCACACCAAGCAACAAGACTCCAACCAGGGGTAGGGTGTCAGGATTGATGAAGTGGGTCTGGAAGAAGAAGCAATCAGACTAGGAACTCAGAACACTGGGTTATGGGCCCAATGCTTCAGTACCATTTTTCAGATGGGAGGAGTGTGAAGAATGTGTGAGAGGGGTGTGTGGAGTCATCCACAATGCTGTTGGCTTTGCAGATATAGCATGTGGTGTAAATGTCTGTGATAGAGGAAAAAGAGACTTTGATGATCTTCTCAGATGTCCTCACTATCCGTTGCAGGGTCTTGCGATCCAAGACAAGCCGAGCAGTGATGCTGCTGCTCAGGATGCTCTCGGTGGTCCCTCTGCAAAACATGGTCAGGATGGGTGAAAGGAGCTTTGCTTTCCTCAGCCTTCGTAGAAAGTATAGAGGCACAATAATGTGCACTCTGACATACTAAATAAATTGGCCTGCATCTAGCAGTCACAAAGTCCACTAACGATGACCAGTAACTAGAAACATGCCTGGAGGTCTTTCATCATTCTGTGTTGAAGATTCTGATTTTTTGTCGTCACAAAAGGAGGTGAGCCCCTATAGCTTAATTTTGGCATTCGGAACCCAGTTGCTGAGCATGCCTCTGTGAAAACAAAGATGCAGCAGTCTCTAAACTCTCGCCAGGTGGTCCGCTTGAGTCTATTTTAGTCCAGTATATTGTACAGGGAGCAAACGTTTGAGAGTAGAATGGACAGGAGAGCCGTCTGGCTAGGGTTTGTTTTTAGACTAGCATAGACACTTGCCCAATTGCCGTGCTTCCACTTCATCGAGCGTTGCTTCCGACATCCCCTCTCCCAGTCACCATCATTAGGTGATGTAAAGGACTGAAGACCTGTTTTTTGCAGCAAGCCGAGGGAGCAAAGCTTCTCCAGCACATCATCATGCAGTTTGGTTATTGTATGGTTACTCTACTGTAAAAACGTCTGGCAGTCGTGTACATTAACAACGCTGTCTGTGGTGTCCATGTTCTTTGAAAATTTGTGCTAAACACACAAATGGCACCATTTTGGATCCAGAGTGTCTTGTGCGTGCTACTACAAAGCATCCAACCACTCTATAGTCAGCATACCTGAGTGATTTGCGAGGGTGGTAAGGTGACAGCATCCAAACATCCCAGTTCACCAAACACTCTATACCCATGAACTCTTCAGATCTGCTCCTTTACCTAATGAACACTGTTCATATGAAGCTAGACTAAACAAAGGTGTTTTCAGCCTGGACTGTGGGCCTCTGTAAGAAAAAACTCTTTAGTGCTGTAGCCTTTACTACTGTAGGTATTACCAAGTATAAAAAATGCTCATGTATTGTGGCACAAGACCATTCAGTGCCATATAGGGTAGTAATAATATTTTATAATCAAGGTGAAATTTGACTGGGAACCAATGCAGCATAGATAAGATACGATTGATGTGTTCATATCTTCTGGTTCTACAGTAGTTTGGACTCTAGCTGCTGCTTTACAGTCTAGATCTGGAGCATCCAGACAGTAAAGCATTACAATAATCCAACCTAGAGGTAAAAGAAAAGTATGTGCGGTGTTTCTGCATCATGTAGTGACAGCATATTTCTTATCTTGGCAACATTTCTGAGATGAAATTAGGTTACTAATTTGAACCTTAAATAGATATTATGTATTGAAGATTCAAATGAGAGACTGGAGTAAATGATCACACCAAGGTTTTTTTACTACTGATGAAAAAGACTATCAAGAGTTATCTAATCAGACAATCTACTCTCCAATCAGAAAGCTTACTTCTGGCTGCCTGTGGTCCTAGTAAAGGCACTTCTTACTTGTCTTGGGATTCACAGGCAAAGATATTGGTGTCAGTAAGATCAACCTAAATTAACCATTTATAAGATCATCAAGAACTTCATGGAGCTAGGTTCCGTTGTTGTGAAGAAGGCTTCATTCAGGGCACCCAGAAAAGTCCAGCAAGCACCAGGACCTTCTTCTAAAGTTAATTCAGCTGCAGGATTGGGACACCACCAGTGCAGAGCTTGCTCAGGAATCCGCTCACCGCCCCCAAAATCTGCAAAATCAAAAAACTTTTTACAACAATAACATGTGACATATCAAAACACTCAGAACAACGAGGGGAACTTCCTCACGTGTATTCTGATGATGTCACGTGATGTAACGTGATGTGACATGAAAATAAAACATTTGCACAACATGGGCATATGGCATATCAAAACACTCAGCCCAAGGAGGGGAATTGCGTCACAGGTTTTCGGACGACGTCATGTGCTCGTCTCCACTTGCCTCCAAATATTTTGGCACCCTTGCACTAGATTTCATTAGTTTTATGTCTACTTGCCTCCAAAAGTAACACTGACCCTTATGTCCACTTGCCTCCAAAAAGCACAGGCCTTTGCAAATACGTTTGTTGAGATGAACTTTACAAATCTAGTAACAATTATTTTTTGGTGGCTACATATGTTAAGTTAAAATGAAGAAATTAAAATTAGTTGAAAGGGGGGCACGGTGGTTTAGTGGTTAGCACGTTCGACCTCACACCTCCAGGTGGGGGTTTGATTCCTGTCTCCGCCTTGTGTGTGTGGACTTTGCATGTTCTCCCCGAGCCTCGGGGGTTTCCTCCGGGTACTCCAGTTTCCTCCCCCGTCCCAAAGACATGCATGGTAGGTTGACTGGCATCTCTGGAAAATTGTCCGTAGTGTGTGATTGCGTGAGTGAATGAGAGGGAGTGTGTGTGTGTGTGTGCGTGTGTGCGTGTGTGTGTGTGTGCCCTGTGATGGGTTGGCACTCCATCCAGGGTGTATCCTGCCTTGATGCCCGATGACTCCTGAGATAGGCACAGGCTCCCCGTGACCCGAGGTAGTTTGGATAAACGGTAGAAAATTAATGAATGAATTAATTAAAATGAGTTGAATATATTTCTAGATTTTTGCATGGTGTTAGCTTATCATCATGAACTGTGACACCCCCTGCCTGTTAGGCGTGGCCGATGTATATAACTAACCATATTGACAATCTTAATTTAATACTACAAACTCATTTGGTTTAATCAATGATTCTGTTAAGCATAGAACACAAAATTTTGATCAGTAATCATTTCATTAGGAATAAGTGCTTTACATGCAAGAGATCTTGTATTGAACAGTCCAAGCTTTAGATCAAGTTACTAAAACAGATTTTCCAAGCATTTATAGATTTTTGTTTAACTCAGGAAACTGGCACAGTATATTGTGAACCCTAGAGTGACAGCTCATTGCAGCTTACAAACAGTTTGATCGGCTTTGGATCGTCACCAATTAGCTAGTCCTGTTCTAATATTATGTGCTATGCTGCAAGAAATGAGGGCAGCCCCTTCCTGAGTTGGATGTGCACTGTTCAATCCTTACAGGCCAGCCTTGACCTCAATAATGATCCAATCATCAATGAAGTTCACATTATTTTTATAGAGCACCACTTAGACATCCATCAGTTCAGAGACCATCTATATATGCATATGGCATAGGGATCTGGTTAAGGTGTTGGACTACCAATCGGAAGGTTGTGAGTTTGATTCCTACATCCACCAAGCCGCCACTGCTGGGCCCCTGAGCAAGGTCCTTAACCCTTAATTGCTCAGTTGTATAAAAATGAGATAAAATGTAAGTCACTCTGGATAAGGGTGTCTGCTAAATGCTGTAAATGTATATATGGGGCCAGAGCATACTTGCATCATTTTTCTGAATCAGAAAATATGTTGGATAGAACCACCTGTTCTGGTCAGCATGGTCTAAGTTCTCTACTGCATTTTTATCCAGAAGAGAATGCACCTCTTGGGACAGAGGACAAATTTGATTGGGTCTGCAATTTAAGAAATTTAAACCCTTAAAATTTTGGGTGCTGCAGAACCAAAGCCTTTTATCTCCTGTCCATCATGAATGTCCTTTTTGGTGCTCTTTGATCAGAGAGAAAGGCAGAAACAGAGATTGGACAGAAAGACCTTTTGAGTCATAGCCATAGCTGTATAGTCATTGGAAAAAGAAAATATACCTCCTTCAATTCCATCTTTTTATTTATAAGGGCCTACTTAACAATTGTGTGGGCCTTGCCAGCTTTTGTAAAAAAGCAAATAACTTCAGCCCCTTCTCTCCAAAATGGTAGCACGAAGCTTTGCAAAATAGTAACAACACAAATATGTGGACACATGTTTGTTAATTGTGTCATGCAACAGAACAGGGATAAGCTGACCATTATTTCTCCAAAACAATGTGAGTGACTGAATAAGTTGAGGACCACAATTTAGTGTTGCTATTGGTGGCTATACATGTTGCTGGATTATAGGACATACTTATTTTTTCCACTTTGTTTCTGAATGTTTGTATACTTTTTGGAAAAATTACTATTTTTGCCCCACATAGTCTAAGCTTTTTAATAAACAATTCTGATAACAGAAACACATTTGTGATATGGGCTGTGTACTTTTGTAACAAATTTAAATTTCACTCTTTGCAAATCACTGTAGTGTTAGGGTGCTTTCATACCTGCCCTGTTTAGTTCGGTTGAATCGTACCAGAGTCCGATTGCTCATTTGGTGCGGTTCATTTGGGCAGGTGAGAATGCAGCAATCGAACTCTGGTGCGCACCAAAAGCGGACCAAGCAAGTGCTTTCGAACGAACTCTGGTACGGTTCATTTGTGGTGAGAACACGGTCCGAGATCGAATAGACCTAACTGCAAAAAGTATTGCGCATTTTGGACTAAACCAGCTGCCGTAGTGGGTCATTGGCAATATTTTCGGAAGATGAGCATGTCACATTTTCGCAAAAGTAATGCTCGCCACCTCCAGAACTGTCTTGCGATGCGTCTTCGCCGTTTGCAGTGCATTAAAAAATGATATTTTCAAGCCGCATCCGCGCTTCATTCTTAAAATTAAGACTTTGCATAGAATGCTGTATACAAGCGATGTAGTAGATTACAACCACGAACATAATTGCAGCTGTATTTTCCTGTATTTTTCTCTTTTTGTTTACTTCCGGAGTTTCTTTGAAAATTCCCGCACGTTTATTCTGACCAATCGAGAAGCAGTTTAGGAAATACGCTCAAAGACATGTGGCCAATGAGTGATGTGGATGTTATCACATGACTGCATTTTGGTTCGTTTCAACTGGTGCGGAACAGAACGATCAGTGTGGTGTGACATGGAACCAAAACTGCTAAAAACCTACAATGTATCATTTTTTGCTTTTGGTCTGGACCAAATGAACGGAACTATAGATGTGAAAGCACCCTTAGAGGAATTAAACACTTTGGGATTTGCTATAATAGAAAGTAATTAATTTTCCTATTTCCAATGTATCACCCCCAACCTGATTATTTTTTGTATCATCATGGCCTATTCCATAATTATCAATTTAAGTGAGTGTTTAATGTATGTTTTGAATGTGTTTACATCAAGTGCACTTCTGTGATTTCTCTCAAGATTTATTTATGTCTATCTACCTCTCACTCTAGCTCAGACATGAGTGGTGCCAGTAACACACTGGCTAGGGAATTTCTGACTGATGTTCACCAGCTGTGTAGTGTGGTGGCTCAGCTTACAGAGACCCACAGGAAGCAGGAAGAGGAGGAGAGTCACATGGTGGCTCTTGGAGAGTACCTGGTCCAAGGCCGTGGCTTCCTGTTGCTAAGCACTCTGGACGCTGTACTAGATCAGGTCAGTTAAAGCTTTATTGAAAACTTTTTTTATTTAAACTGACTCCTTTTTTGTAAAATTGTTGCCCATTTTCAACAGAACAATAAAAATAATAAAATAGAACGACAAAAATCAAGTGTTATGCACTTATGTACTGGTGTTTTAAATTATTTACCAGTTATAATTGCAATTATTGGTAAAGTGTCAGATTTCACATTTATTGGTAGGCCTATTTAATATTTTTGAGATCTTTTCTGTTTTTTTTCCCTCAGTTTTTGTTTATTTATTTATTTTATTGTTTTCACTCGCACACTAAAGAGGTTTTTTTTGCAAATTTGTTATTGAAAAATTTAGACTAGCCTTGATTCCAGTAGCTAACATAAAATTGTCAAAGCAGCAAGTCAGATTTTAAACTTTTCCTAAAATTTGCACATATTGATATTGGAGTATGACGGTAATACTTATCATTCAAAAATTATTTAGCAAAGGATTAGTCTTCATTTTCTCTAATATAACTATGGCAGCCAGTCAAGGCTTAAATCTGAAATTATTTAGAATTGCATATTATGTTTTAGAAAATTATATCTGATGTCTGCCATGGCATCCTTGTTGGTGCACTGATATTTCTGTATATGTTCAACTGAAAAAAACACAAATATTTAAATTGCATTGATTACTATACTGGTCCTAGTCTTAAATAAAATGGCCTTCTTTGTTTTTGAGAGAAAGAGGAAGAATTGGCTATTCATCACAGCTATAATATACAGTGGATAAAATAAGTATTGAACACATTTTTTAAATATATTTCATAAAATGTTCACCAGGTGTCGGTAACAACCAAGTAATCCATACATACAAAGAAAACAATAAAAATGTCTTCAGAAATTAGGTTATGTGTAATAATAACACAGGGATAAAGTATTAAACACACTTACTGAAATATATTTAATTGTGCTGCACGATTAATCATATCGCAATCACGATATCAAGCCTGTGCAATTATATAACGCAAAATGCTGCAATTTTATTAAATAAATAAATAAATAATAAATAAATGCATGTGTGGAGATGACAACCCATTCTCTCTGAAAGCTGTTTGCCTATTAAATACACTACACTGCTATCCACTAATAGAAAAAAGACCAGTGAGTTTCAGTTTAGGCAGTGGCACGTATCGTCATGTCGTGACTTTTTCCGGTGTGCAGCACGGAACGGGTGAAGATGGATGCCGAGCAGACCGACACTGAACTAGTGGCCAGAAAAAATGTTACCTCTGTTATATGTAGTGTTAATTTCGTCAGACGAGACGAGACGAAATATGTTCGTCAACAACCTTTTTTTTCATGATTAAGACGAGACGATGACAAGACTGCACTACTGTCCAAAAACGCTGACTAAGACTAAATTAACATGCATTATTGTTGACGAAAAAAGACGAGACAAAAATATTTTGTATCAAATAAAAACTAAGATAAAATCTCTCTTCATTTTCGTCTACAATTGTCTTTGCTTTTTCATCACCTTTCATTACGCCTTTAAAATATTCAGTACGAGTTCGTGGCTTCGCGCTGTTGCTCAAGTTACAGGTCTCATACTCCTTTGGCTGCAACATGAAACTGCTGAACAATTGTATTGCTTCCGCTAAAGAAAATAGTGCGCTCTGTCTCTACAGCTAGAATCCTGTGTGTCCATTCCAACGCTCTGTTTTTCATGGCAACGGTGTGTTATAGTTAGCAGCGGTCTGTTATCAAGAAATAAAATAGTGTGTGCTTAGAAACAATTCGTCCACAAAGCGCTCAAAAAAAAAAAAAAAAAACCTGAGCGCAAGTCCACAGTATTTCCTGTCTCTGCGCAGGCGCTTTTATTGTACATGACAGCTTATTTCCCGATGACCGGTCTTTACATTACGTTTAAAAGCAATATCACTAAAGTAAAAAATGTGATGTCCAGTCAAGTTCGAGTGTATGCACTGTTTAAACGAGTGTTCTCAACTTCTCACTGATACTTTTGTGATTCGCGGAGTTTTGACAAGTTTTTTAGCCTTGATATTGTTTCTTATTCAAAAGTGGTGACAGACAAATCTCAGCACCCCCAACCTGAAAGCTCTTCCCCTGTCACAATCACATCATAATCAAAATTAATAATTAGGCTTAAAAGCAAATGTATATATAAGGGAATCAAGTTTAATAATTTCATGTAATATTGCTCCAAATATCATCAGTAATGGTGTGTGCAATACCATGTATAACTTGCATTAAGTTGGTAATTATATATATATTAATTATATATAAATTTCATACTGTACACCGACAGTTTTGATCTTAGGCTTTACATTAATCAGCATTAATTATATATATTAATTATATATAAATTTCATACTGTACACCTACAGTTTTGATCTTAGGCTTTACATTAATCAGCATTAATGTGTTACTTTAAATGTTAATTTGAAAACGTTTTGCATTTGTTTGTTGTTGTTGCTAGTTGCTGAGTTTAGAAATACAAATTTCAGCATTATCAGTAATCTGTGTGTGCATTTTTCTTAAGAACCAAGGAAGTTGACTCATGATACCATTTGTTTATTATATCGCTATCGCATATCGCAATCGCAATATTGACCTCAATAATCGCAATATGACATTTTCCCTAAATCATGCAGCCCTAATATTTAATAATTTGTACAAAAGCCTTTGTTGGTAATGACCCCTTCAAGAGGCCTCCTGCATAGAGAAGCTAGTTGCATGCATTTCTCAGGTGTGATTTTTGTCCTGTGAATCTTCTATGGGCCTTTCCTATGAATTTTTAATTCTTTTCATAGATTTACCTTTGGATTTATGTCAGGTGATTGGTTGGGCCATTCTAGCACCTTTATTTTCTTACACTGAAACCAGTTGAGAGTTTTCTTGGTTGTGTGTTTGGGATCATGGTCTTGCTGAAATGTCCTTGTTTCTTCATCATCCTGGTAGATGGCAGCACATTTATACCAAGAATGTCTCTGTACATTTTTCCATTCACAATTGCTTAAATTCTATTATGCATTATTTATTGTTTTCTTTGAAACTTTGTACTTGCTAATTCCAGTTCTTTCTAAAGCTCTTCACAAGTGGTCCTTGGCTATTGGACTCTTCTGATCATTCTTTTCACTCCTCTGTCAGAAATCTTGTGAGAAGCACCTGGTTGTGGCTGGTTTATAGTGAAATGATGTCCTTTCCACTTCCATAATATTGCTTAAACAGTGCTCACTGTGATTTCAATTAGTTTAGAAATCCTTTTGTAACCAATGGCATCAGTATGTTTAACAACAATAAGGTTGCGAAGGTCTTGAGAGAGCTCTTTGCTTTTACTCATCATGAGATGTTTCTTGTGTGAATCCTTGGTAATATGAGACCTTTTTTTTACACAAACATACACACACACACACACACACACACAAACACACACACACACATTTTGCAATCATAACAAATTCTGGTCCATGTTTTTGTGATTGCATCACATAATATCTGCGGATTTTCAGGTGCAAATGTTCTGTTGTGCTCAGAGGTCCACTGAAGAATATTAAAGTCATTGTCATTCCTATGAAACCAGCTTAAGACTATGTTAAAATGGTGCATTATGATGCTGGAAGTAGCCATTAGAAAATTGATTATTTTGTCAAAAAACATTCCCCACACTGTCATAAGTTGCTGTTTGCACCGGATTCTGTCCCTAGCACCTGTGTACCTCAGAAGAAATCTACATTTAGCAAACCAGCATAATTTTTTTCATCTTTAGTGGCACAGTTTAGCTTCAGATTCTTGTTTTTTTCTGCTCGCTATAGATTAAAGAGTGATTATTTGTGTTACTTTATCATTTTTGACGGCTCAAACTAATCTGGCCACTTCTTTTGACCTTTCTCAAAATCTTCAAAATTCACTTAGAAAACTGTTGCTAACAGTTACCATCTTCAGGCATTTTTGGGTGTTCTTTGTATGCAGTGGTTAGTGCTTACCAAAAGTGGTGCGAAGAAGGACAACTGGCTAACCAGCAACCGTGTCATGGATGCGTGTGGGGAAAGAAGGCTAGCCTGTTTGGTCCAATTCTACAGAAGAGCTACTGTAGCACAATTTGCTGAAAATGTTATTGCTGTTTATGATAGAAAGGTGTCAGTATACATAGATACTTTCAAGCTTGCTGCATACTAGGGCTGCATAGCCATGTGAGCAACAGAACTGGACCATGGAGCAGTGGAAGAAGCTGCCCCTGTCTGATAAATCAGGGTTTCATTTTACATCAAGTGGATGGCAGGGTGGATTTGCCAAGGGACAATGTGGCACCAGGATGCACTTTGGAAAGAAGGCAAGCTGGTAGAGGCAGTGTGATTTTCTGCATGTAAATCTTGGGTCCTGGCATTTATTTGAAATTTGTCATATAACAAACATTTTTGTTGGTGGTATTTCTTGGCAGTGGCATATTTTAGTAGGATACTGCACCTTGCCACACTGCAAAAATTGTCCAGGAATACTTTGTGAAACGTGACAGAGTTCAAGGTGTTGGCTTTGCCTTTTCACCCCAATATTTTTAAATAGCAAGATTCCAGCTAATGTTTGAAAAAAAAAAAAAAAAAGACGTCCACTCTCCCAAAACCATGTGGAATTTCTTATGATCTGATAAGACCAAGGTTGGTTTTTTTGTCATGATACTAAAAGAAGGGTCTTACTGGGACTTTAATCAGGTAGAGGGAATAATGAATAGCTATAAATATTTGTGAATTCTAGGCAAAAATTTGGCTAAAACACTTATTGAAGAAGAATTTCCAAATTAAGAAAGGAATGGCAAACAACGAGGAATGGCAAACAGATCAACATTTTAACAGGTTTAAATGTGCAGTTATCACAGAAACAAAGCCAGAAATGACAATGAAGTTTGAGTTTGTGAACATTCTCTCATTTCAAGTTTTAAAATTAAGTGTTTTTATGGTCTAATTAGATTTTGATCCTGAGGCTAACCAAAGATACAATTCTGTGTAGTGGCTTAAGGAAAATGAGCCAGCTTCAGCAACAGGAATGACTGCATTAATGACTATCACACAGCCCTGACCCCAGTTGTGATAAAGTGCTGGTCAGATTTCCTCTTCATTACCTGACACCTTGGGCCTATTACAGGTTGTGTACCATCTGGACAGCACAAAGGGAATTATATTAAGATGCTGTTTGTTGAGTACAGCTCAGCATATAATACATTCCCTCCAATCTCAAGTTGGAGTTCCTGCAACTTGCTGTACTACCTTATGACTTTGTCGGAATAAGGAGGCTCTTCTTCCCATAGGCAATTTGAGCCCTCACCCAGGGCAGTACTCAACACGTTACCTCTACCAGACTATGTTTTGCACAGTATATATTGCACTATGTAAGACTGTACACATCGCCATATCTGCACTAACAGATATTCTACATTGGAATTCCACCTTCCGAGTAATGTACTGTAAAGACAAACTTTTTTGCACATAACAAACATGTCTAATATTATACAATTATTTATTGCATTTGAGAAATGCAAATAACTAGTAAAATATTTTAATGTTTAAAATACCTCCAGAGATTATTTTGCTTGTTAAGCAGTAAAAGCAGCTTTTCTGCCACTGACAGATACAGGTACAGTAAGTTTCTGAAACAAACAATGGATATAAAATTTCACACAACCCTGTTAAGAGCAGGTTTTTGTCATTAAAAAAAAGATAAATTATATCAGAAATTTTCCACCTTTTCCACCACATAATAATTACAACCTATACAGTGACATATAAAAGTGCCATAAAAGTGACATTTAATATATGATATAAATATAAATATATGAATGAATAAATAAATAACAAACAAATAAATCCACACATATAACTTAATTGCTTAAGTGAGCACACCCTTTTATAATTTGGTGGCTGTGTTTAGAATCATATAATCAATTTGTGTCTATAAATGAAGTGAATTAAGGGTCTAAATAAAATTCTGCTGAAGCTTAAAAAGCAACAGTGTCCTTGCAAAAGGATTTCCTTGTTCAGAGGTCTCCCAACACTACATGGAGAAATGTGTTATAGTCTGATGATACAAAGATTTTCTTGGAGGAAGAAAGACTCTTATTTCAAGAGATCATTGAAATAAATCTGTTTTGCACAAAGACAACACAGCACATCAGCAAAAGAAACATTGTGGTTGCATTATCATCTTGGGCTGCTTTTCTTAAGGTGCCTCAAAATTTTCTGGCATATTACAGAAAATTTAAAGTAAATAGGCCTACTACCATTCAGCATGTAAATAATCCAAAGTAAATATACAATTTTACAAAATTAATGCTCAGACTCAAAAGGGAACCTATCTTTTTTTGAGTGACACCAGATAGTGTGATAATGATAGTGTCCCTTCTCAAAAATCATGTGAACAATGAACAGGATATTTCCTCACAATTTGTTAGCAATGTATCTTTTGTTGTAAAGCAGGGTCCGAACATGTCAAGATGGTCCAAGGTGATATCCAAACTCACTGAGTGCCTTAATAAAAGCAAAGGGTGTTTTAACTAAGTACAATTTGAATTTGAAGTAAAAATTCATGGATGTGCACACTTATGCAATTACATTATTCTAATTGATTGAGCTTTTGAATGGTTACTCTAAAATTTGAGACAACAATGTTATCAGTTTTTAGACTTTACATTTACAGCATTTGGCAGACGCCCTTATCCAGAGCGATGTACATAAATGCTTAAATCTCTAACATTGAATACATTAATGCTGGTTCACTAGGTTGCATACTTAAGATACCATGAGTTTAAAACATTTGTTTTAGTACCATACCACAGTACCATATCAGTTCACTAACAGAACACAAAATATTACACTAAATATAGATAACTGAAACAGCAAGACCCCCATATTTGCTTTTAATTCACACATGTTGGTGCACTTTCTGTGAAGAATGATTTCCCAGAATGTCAAGGATGGAGCTAGTTTTTAGGGACTTTCACTGTGTCATGTTTAAACATGCATTACAATGTAATCAAGTAGTCAGTGTGTATTTGTTTGTTTTTTATTATTATTATTTTATTGTTATTATTTAATTTTTTTTTTTTTTATTCTGTCATTTTGGGTGTAGACTAATGTAGGTACAATGAACTAGAAAATAAACTTATATCTGTAGGTCTTTTTTGTTTGTTTGTTTTGTTTGGTATATTTTTAAAGAATTATTAATAAAGAATTATTCTGATTATATTGATCATTAGCTAGTGTTTCCTGGACATGACTTACATACCAGATATGCAGAGATTGTTATCCTTTTATGGAAATTTATTTAGGATCTTTTTATGTTTTCCCTGTAGGAACTGACGTGTCGGGAAGAGCTGCTTACACTTTTGTTATCATTGCTACCACTAGTGTGGAAGATTCCTATTCAGGAAGAAAAGCTCCCTGGTTAGTATCAGACTATTATAAAATGATCTCTTTACTGTATGTTAAGAGACTTCTAGCACATGGACATTTCTGTAATTGTGTAATATGAGTAGCATACAAACAGCCTACATTCTAATAGTCAGAATAATTTGATAAATACAAAGACTCAATACATAGATCAATTTTATAGCCCATCGATGTTTACCATCTAGCAACAGGATGTAAATCTCATGAAATGTTTGTGCTTATTTATTTATTTATTTATTTATTTATTTATTTATTTATTTATTTATTTATTTTTATCTTCTTAGATTTCACCCTGCCTTCACTTATGGAAGGGCACCCTGTTCGAGAGGAAAAAGCTGCAACTCTGAATGTGGGAAAGCATAAAACTTTTTGTGATGCACAGAACATTGGAAAGCACCACTCTCACAGTTGGAAGTCCCGGCATATACGAAGGACTGCTCAGAGGTATTCAGTGAGTGATGTGCACAAATCCCAGATCTCCACATCTGATTCTGAATCTAATTCAGATGAAAAATCAGCAAATACATGTCCCAAACATCACAGGTCTTCTGGTTCGTCCAGTCATTCTAGACTCCAGCATCATCAGTTAGTAGTGCTTCTGCAGCAGTCAGTGCAGTATCCTTGTGTGGATGGCATGAGCAGTTTTAGTGGATCCAGGCCTTATATAAGGCATTTTGAATCACTGCTGCCCGATACTAAAATACTAACTGATTCTACAGCCTTTTCTATTTTGAGTGCTGTTGCAAATACACCGTTTGACCTATGTCACGTTTTATTGTCCTTACTGGAGAAAATCTGCAAACTTGACATGACTATCAATCACAACCCATGCTTAACTGTTAGTGTTATTCCAAAACTCACTGAAATTCTAACAGAGTTTTATGACTGTTGTGGATCAGAAGGGGGAAGTGGTCATGAAGGGGTTGATGAAGTAGCTGCAGGCTGGGCTGAGGAGCCAGTTGCACTTGTTCAGAGAATGTTATTGCGTACCACCCTGCATTTAATGTCTTTAAATTTGGGTCAGAATGAGGTACTACCCAATAGTCTGCGGCAAAGCTTAAGAGATCTACTCAGAGCCATCTTGAAGATTCGCACCGGCCTTGATAAGCAAGCCTTCAAGGCACGAGGGAATCTATTTGCTCCTCAAACCAAAACAAATCTACAAGAGATGCAAGAAGACATTTCTTTTTCTAGTTATCATCACCAAGCTCTGCTGCTGTCAGAACTCATTGAGGGTGTTCTTCAGTTTTTGCTTGGTTGCTTAGAAGCCTCTGTCCCAAATCCTTTATGTTTCAGCCAGGCCCTAGAATTAATTCATGAGTTTGTGCAGCACCATGGCCTTGAAATGTTTGAGGAAACTTGCCTTCATCTTGAAGCTCTTGGTAATACTTGTGATTCTTCAGTGAGTGCTGAGGTTTTGGAACGATTGCATGGCATTATTTCTGGTGTCCTTAAGATAATCAGTGTAGTGAAAAGGGCCAAATCAGAACAAATTCACCAGTCATCATGTGAGCGACGTTGTCACAAACGCTGTGAGTATTCCCAATTGCTGCACCATCACTGTGACATCTCAGGGCTGCCTGTACTTGCCTTCAAGCAGGCAAATGAGGGTAATGACTTACAAGTGTACTACCCTGAACGTTGTTGCATTCTGGCTGTCTGTGCTCACCAATGTCTGCGACTACTACAACGTCTCTCTCCCTCTGGGCCTGCCATGCTGCAGGTGCTGACGGGTGTGCAAGCTGTTGGTATTTGTTGCTGTATGGAACCACTTTCTGTGGTGGCTCCACTGCTTCAAGTATTTCAAGCCCCAAGTCTGTGCAGCTATCAGTCCTTTATTCTCAATGTACTTAGTAGGTTTGTACTGGAACAGCTAGGAGGAGAACAATCTTCAGTTAAAGCCGCAATAACTTCTTGCATCTGTATGGACAACTGCCAGAAACTTGGTATCGAAAAGACTTTGTACGGAAAGGAGATAGCCTCATCCTCTTCTCCCTGTTCTTCCCTTCAATCACAAGTTGTTCTTCCTAGTAGAGGGTCTGAAGATATGTACTGGAAATGGGATGCTTTAAAAGCTTACCAGGATGTAGTCTTTGGTAAAGATTGGCAGTGGAGTAAACAGATTGCCAGGCATGTATGCCAACTGATCTTAAGGGGAAATGAAGTAATACAATGGAAACTGTACACTTATGTTTTTTATCCTATGCTTCAGAGAGGTGTGGAGTTAGCCCACCATGCTCAAAAACTAGGTGTGTCCAAGACATGCAGTCACGTTTGTAGCTATCACACTCACTGCCTCCCTGTGGAAGTGCTGCTTATGTATCTTCAAATGCTGCCCTGCTTACTCAAGTCAAGGTAGGATTTATTTTCCTTTCTACTTCTGTTAAATCTTTATTTTGCGTGGGATGAATATTAATTTGAAACTGAAACCACACTGAAACGTTTCTTTGTGGCATTAATGATACTGAATATAACATGAGCAGACATTCTAGCAAAAACCTTAACTCTCATTGGTGTTGGTTGGCTTTGTAAAAATGTGTTGCTCTATCAGTTTCTTTCTAATATGACCTTAAAATTAAATGTAACATAAAATTATTGATTCGAACTACAGCTTTCTATAGACTTTCTATATTTTTCTAAAAATATAACACATAGGGTAAAATATATGGCTAGTAAATGTTGCTACACATTGTTTCCATGTTATTATCTAAACAAAACTACAGTGTCTTGTGTTGAGTTGTGCTTATTTTACATAATTGTTTTTCTTTTATTCTAACTGGTTGTGATCCTTTTTGCCCACAGCACAGTGGTGCGTGACTTATTCATAAGCAGTACTGGGCTGAATCAGATGACTGAATTGACCTATCTGGACTCCACTAGGCCTTGGGCACTTAAGGTGTTTGAGACATTGATTTTAAATGGCTTTGACCATGAGACAGATGTTGCCCTGCATGGACTGTGTAGTGCAGAAGAGGAAGAGTCTCAAGTGAAAGGTGTTGGTCCACAGAGTTTTAGTAAGTTCTATGAGGATCTGAAAGAGGCATGTCTGAATAGCAAATGCAGTATTAGTGCTGGAATCAAATGGAACCATGGAGGAGCATATTTGAACATTATTAATCTTTTTTTGTGTATGGCCTTCTTATGTATAAGCAAAGAAGCTGACTGTGATAGGGACTCTTCAAATGACATTGAAGATGCCTCAGACAACGTCAATACAGCCAGTGAACCCTTGGATGGGGGGTTATCTTTCCTTTTACCAGATAGAGTGGCATTGTCATCGAAGGAGCACTTAAAGCGAGCAGCAGATGTATGGTCCGTATGCCATCGGGTGTATTTGGTGAGCCCAGTATTCCAGAAACAGCTCTTCAGATTAGGTGGCTTGAAAGTCTGCTATCAACTCATGACTATGGCTCTTCAGATACTTACCTTGAAAATCAAAGAAGACAAGTCTAAGAAAAAGAGTGACAGCAAGGGAAAAATAAGCCCACACTCAGCCTGTTCAGTCCTAAACCCTGTAGAGATTGTACTGGAAGCCATGGTGGATGGAACACATGAAACACAACAGCTAGATTTTAATCATTCAATGAATCTTGGTCATATGGAGGCAACAGTTCCAGCACAGAAGCTGGAAGAAGAGTGGCTTTTACAGGGTTTAAATCTACTGGAAGCACTTTTATCCATCTGTCTTCACAACTCCAAGTCTGTGCTCCAGAAACCTGAATATAACATCTCATTTCAGGTACTAAAATACAATTTCTTACTAAAGAATCCTTTTTGCAAACAACACAAGAATTTATAATTTCATTATTTCAATGTTATAGTCTATTAATCTATATTAGACGCCTTTGACAAAACGTAATATTATTTTTCATACACTTTTGCTCCTACTTACTCGCTCTCTCCCTCCCTCCCTCTCTTCCCCCCCCCCTCCCTCTATTCACCTCTTTCTCTAAAATACTTCAGTCTGTAGAGGATATCCTGTGTGAGGTGAAGGATCAGCTGTCAATCTCTGATGTGGTAAACTCTGACTTGGCTGTTCCCCTGTTTGACAGCCTGTTGCGTGTTGCACTGGCTCAGGTGTCTGCTCCAGTCTTTGATATTGAGGAGAAACCTGAAAGGGTAAGGATTCTGTTTGTTTTTTTGTTTACCTAAGATACAATAATCTCAATGATATCATCTTAGTTAATCAAGTACCATCAAGTTTATTCTAGCTGTTGCTTGTTTAATTTATTTTGTGGAGTTGTGATGGGAAGCAAATTTCAGTATTGCTTGGAATTTATTTTTCTTTTGAATATGATTATGACTATAAAATCATATATCAATAGTGCTTACTTAAACTTATTTATACATGAACATGCATAAATGAATACAAGTTCTGTTACTTTATTTGTGAGTGACTAAAGGCTTTGACCTATCTTTATGTCAGCTGATTTGGTCTTGTGATCAGAGGGTTTATTTACTTACATACTTTCTCAGCATAAATAGGTGCATATTTAGCTATGGTTGTTTAGCATGTTTTAGATGTTTTTGTTCATTTCAAACTTAAATGTTTCTATTAGCAGATCATTTTGTTTCTTTCTTGAAATACATGCTTACTATTAGCACAATTATCTGCTAATATGTACAAGTCTACTTCTACTGAAATATGACTGTCTAATCTTGTAAAAAGAATTCCTAGATTATTTTGACTATATACTGTACAAATGTTGTCCTTTGCTAAGTTATAATTGTTGCAGTGTAAGTAAGAATTTGCTTTTGAAAATAATACAATAGTTTATGCTGTTATACTATATGGTGTTATGGCATAGCAGCAATGTAGATGGAATACTAAAAGTGTTATATTTGGCTTCTCTTGTAAATATTTTTATTTGTTTTAAAATGTCAGTTTGCTTTTATATTGCTCTTGACTTTTATGAAGCATCAAGCCGGTTGTGAGGTCCCAGCTCCAGCTGGAGATTTGTCTGACGAAGCAGATGAAGTTCAGTTGTGTGAAGTTCAAGCGTTGGGAGAGGAGAAAGGCTATGAGGCTGATAGTGAAAGCAACCCTGAGGATTCTGTGTTGCTAGAGGAAGGTATTACTATATATATATGTACGCAAACATTCACACAGTCTTTTCATTATTGTGCGCACACAAAAACGTACATCTCTTGGAAAATATGTACAATAAAAATTATTTTTACAAGTTTCTAGTACCTCTGACTTTAACTCCACCCATTTAAGATTGTGAGAATTTGCATAATATGCAAAACATCATCATCATGTTGAGATTTGTAAGAAAGAAAAGAAAAACAATATGGCCACCATATGTCAATAGGTTTTAAAAAGATGAAGCTGAACAAATTAATCAGATAAGTTTAGCTCATGATTTGTTTCTTCATGAAAAGTGAGCCCTACTGGACATGCATAAATCTTTTTGGCTATTCAGCATGTTTTGCAAAACAGAATATCTTCAGAAATATGGAGTCTTATTACTGTTATTCCAGTATAGATAGTACAGATATTAAAAACACATTGAGATTTGTAAACAGTGTGGGCACCACATCCTTCGGTGCTAATGAGGTTGAGCCAAAATTATTTACAATTATTTAACTTATGGTTGCTTGCATGAAACTTCAAAGGCATGTCTAGAAGATTTTGAAGATTTCATATATATATATATATAGATAGATAGATAGATAGATAGATAGATAGATAGATAGATAGATAGCTGCAAGCAGCGATGGCGGGCCCTCGCACATTTTTTTATCGCTATACGGTGCCTCCCAGGAAACAATGCATGGTGTGCAAGTGCATCAAGTGGGTAAATATCAGTGGACTATTTTATGTTGTTACTGACCCATTTGGGGACTGTAGGTAAATGAAACCCCACATTTTAGACAAAGGGGGCGCTATTGAGCCACTTAAGAGACTCACCTTTGTCCGACCTTTTTGTCCACACTTAACAGCCGACGAATGTGATATGTGTCAAATTTCAAGTTAATCTAAGCACCCCAAAAGCCTTAAATATGTCTGAAATAAAAGTAAACTTTGACACGATGCCATGGCAACGGTGTTTTAGATATCAAAAATCAAAAACTCTACAAACTCTTTACTTGGCTCTTTATTGTTCTTTGTGACCCTTAGAACTCCTTTGTGGATTTTTATAAAATTTGACACATTAATAGAGGACAGTCCAAAGTATCCAGGCATGAATTTTTGGGTCAAGCTAAAGTGGATTTAATTATAACAGCACCATTTTTCACTGCTGGGCTTTAAAGCTCTTAACCCTCAACTGCTCAATTTAATAAAATATATATATGTAAAATAAATGTTAGTCTCTCTAGGTAAGGATGCTTACCAAATGCTGTAAAATGTAAATCTGTCATATGAGGTTTAAACACCCATGTGTCCATGTACTTTTTACAGAGGGTTCTGATAAAAAAGTTATTTATGTAACTAGGTATAATTTAAGTAATTTTGCTGAGGCAAAAAAGCTACATTTCACTGTCGTCTAGAGAAATTCCATGGGAAAGTCACCAAAACATGAAGTAGGCCATATGTAATTGCTTGGTTGGCATCATGCCAAATTTGTTGTACTAGGGGAATATTGGGTATCTACCAGGTTTTATGAAATTATATCAGAAAAACGGATGAAAAATGCCGTACAAATGCCTCATCACAGTTGGGGACCCTAGCTGGGAAAGCATGAAACTTGTGTGCTGACCATTTAGTTTTTTGGCCATTTTTGTAATATTATTTTTATTTATTTTATTTATTTATTTATTTTTTAAAAAAAAAAAAGGTTTTCTATGGCAGGCCTAGGTGAATGTTGGTGGAATCATATCACCAAAAAAACTAGGTAAAAAAACGAATAGACAGAGTGTTCTGATGACTTATAAAAAATGTTGATAAGGCAAATGATATGTGTGGCTTATGTCGTCCAAAGAAATTTTATTATAAAGACACCAAAACAGGAAGTACATCATATCTCAGGAGTGCTTGTTTGAAGTGATACCAAACATAATTCAGCTTCAGGATCAGGGCACCACCAGTGCAAAGCCTGCTCAGAAATGGCAGTAGGCAGGTGTGAGTGCATCTGCACACACGCTGAGCCAAACAATTTTGGAGAATGGCCTGGTGTCAAGAAGGGCATCAAAGACGCCACTTCTCTCCAGGGAAAAACATTAGGGACACATTATATTCTGCCATAGTTACAGGGCGTGGACTGCTGAAGACTGGTGTGAAGTAATTTTTTTAATAAATCCCCTTTCTGATTGTTTGGGGGGAAAAAAGTCTAGCTATGACAAGACTGGCTATGACAGCATAACTAAAAGGCTAGGGCCATAATTCACAGACACACAATTTTGCCTAAGAACACAACTATGACGGAGCAACTTGCCATAGGGCAAATATGATAACTAAGTGGCTTGGGGAATAAAATATCAAAGTCTTTGGTCCATGGACAGGAAACTCCCCAGACACTAATCCCATTGAAGCAGCAGACTTGTGAAAATGAATATTAGTGTCATTCTCAAAACCTTTGGCCACAGCTGTATGTGGCACAAACCAAAAATGATGGTGCATAGTCAAATACTAGTTCCAGTAGAAATTTACTGTCACAATTCCAACTGGCGTACAAAACATTTTTATTCTCCTTGATAAATAATCAGATTTAATTCATATTTGATCAGCATGACAAAATTTCCCTTAAGCAAAACTGCGATAAATCTGTGAATGAATAAATTTTTCATTATTATGTAATATATATTCTTGACACCTTTCCACACTATATTGTGCTAGGTCGTCCAAAATTTACATCTGTTTAATGATTGATTATAATCACACAGACAAGAATGATTAGTCCAGTAGATGATTAGTCATCAATGTTATTCCACAGTATGCTATGCAGTGTCTCTCGAAATTATAGTATTTTGTTTATAGTATTTTGCCTCACTCTAGTTGAGACTCTGAAGGTCTACAATAGCCTGGGTGGAGATGCCAGCATGAATTCTGGGGTAATTAGATTAAATCATGTTTTTCTTATCTTCCTTATACTTATTATTTCTTTTGGTAGTTTTGAGTAACATTCATTAGGTAGAGTAACATTAGTTATAGGTAACAAATATTAGTTTGTTTAACAGGTCACAAACTAATTGGGGTTAAGCTTTTATTCTTCATAATACTCTGCACAAGTTGATGCTTATTCATGTTTATAGACAAGCACAGCCTATATTAGGTCATTGGTGGCTTAGTGGTTTATGACTCTGAACTAGAGATTAGAAGATTGTCCTAGCAAACTGCGGGGGCTGTGATTAAGCTCATTATGGCTTCTAAACAAGCTAACTGTGTTAGAATTTTACCTGGAAAATGTGTATTTATGTAATGAATTGGCATAACACCCTAACTCAAAGTGTGCTTCTCTTTCAAATATAATTTAATTGAGGATAATACAAAAGTATGGCTAATTTGCCCAAAATCTGAACAATTTGCAAGTTTGATTGCATATTCTGATTAGAAATTTTATGATACTTTGAGTTTAGTTTGAGCCAGCAAGCAATCTTAGAGTACTTCATTCAAAACACCACTTAAAATATGATCACACAACATGGCTTCCAACTATTACCAAAAACACAGGAAAAGACAATTTTTTCAGCTGAGCAGTCAGAATTAATTAATTCACTAGAAAAATTCCAAGAACTCCACTAACCAATCAATAGTGTATCAGGGGAGTGCCTGCTTTGCTAGCTACTAAAGACATTACACATACCAAAGAAGAATTGCCAAAAAGCCTCCCCTAAAAGTCCCTCTGAAGACATTCTTAGGGTTCAAAAGTACCTCTGAAAAAATGACCTACATAATACATTTGAAGAAAGAAACCATCATTATACCTTCAAAGTGAGTGTTTATTCTTTAGTACAATTCTGTGAGAAGACAGATTTAAGTAATTTCACAGATTTATTGTGATAATTATCTGATGTGATTCATGAGGAAGGCATGAGTTTTAGAGTTACAGACAATAGAGTTTAAATAGATTTTTGTGGGGCAATATTGGCCAAGTGCTTAGAGTGCTTTCTGTTTAAGCAGTTTGTACTATAAAATATGTTTCTACCAGCTAACCTCTACTGTGCTTTTGTAGTGTTTCATTTAGCTCTTTTAAATATTTAGTGCTAGGCCTAATTTGTGACAAATAATTGAGCATCTAAGGGGAGCCTGTGTTTTTGAAAATTTTAGTTTGTCTTGATTAGGGGAGCAGTCAAAATGTGTAATGGAATTTCCTACAATCATGTTTGGCAATCAAGTTTAATATGAATCATGATTCATATTACTGCAGGTTCACAGTGGCCCATTGTCTCATAATCTGTCCCTGGTACATTACTGTATGTTACAGTTCAACTTGCTACCATTTTTAATTTTGAACTGATGCATATATTAATATTTTACAATTTCATTTATTTTATAATAATAATATATATTTATGCAAAATGAAATTAATCAGAGCATTATTAAATGCAGACCAATTACGTATATATTTTACATCAGAGCTTAAAAGTGTGCTACTTTGTTAACTCTAAAATCACTGCTTTGAATGGTCTTAAAAACCAGAACAAGAGTGAGGAAGATTATTATTGTCTTTTATTCTCAGGGGTGAAGATGGAAGTGTTGGACCCATTAGATAAACATTTGTTTGAATCTGCTGCTATGGCACATGGCTCTGGACAAGCCTTTTTGCTTTTTCCACAAATATGCCTTATGGAGCTGCAGCTGCTGGCCAGTAGTTCTCCAGATCCAGATGTGCTAAGTCACATACTGCAAAGTATTCTGGCAACTGTGAAGATGCATCATTCCAATGCTGAAATTATTTACCAACAGGTTAAACTTTCACTACCTTCCAATTGCATGACATTATTTTGAGTTGCAGGTTTGCTAAATGATCTCTGTAATCATATAATATGCCTAGAAATATTTTTAATTAATTCATCTGTGATATTTTTAAAATTCTAAACAGGAATTATATCCCTCTATAGCAGTGGATATATTTTGATATCTTTCTCTTTTTTTTGTTCAGGGTGGAGTAAAAACCATTCTGACAGGCTTTGCAAACATTCTCACTCAGTCAGATTCCTGCTATAAAGGTATGTATCCCTACAGTTAAAAGCCTTTACTTGGAATAGCTTTGTGTTAGTAGGGTAGTGCAATCCAGTTATGCAAGGAATTATTCTGTAAATTATGAAATGTTGCACTTTCAAACACAGTATTTGTGGACACATTTAATTTGATGCCAAGGCCTGTGGTTAAGTTCTGCTATTTCTTAGTATGTAAGCTGAACATCCTTCTAAGGCCAAAAATACACAGCACATTATCGGCCCCATGTCTGTCCTTGAAAAGCACACCATTACTACTGTATCTCCCATATTATTACTATCAGGGTTTCCCGCAGAAAATTTGTCAGTTAAGGTGGTAGGGTTGGGCGGTAGGGTTGGGATGGTGGGCGGGGCTTCTTTTTGAGATAGACCACAGACTCTGTACTACATTTAACAATTATTAAAAAACAGGCACGTGCAACCTAGCTAGCAGGTGAAGAACTCAAACAACAAAATCACCAGCTTACTTTAAATTTGCAAGATCTATAGACTAATACAATAACAGGCTTAAATAAACCCAAAACATAAGTCCACTTACAGTTCTCACGGACACGCATTTTATCAACTGGCTAGTTATCCTCCAGAATGTGACGGACCACATCTTTCTCTCATTTGGGCTGTGTGGCGCGTATGCCCGCTGGCGGTGTGAAGTGCGTCCACGCTATTCTCCGAGATGCACTTGACGGCCGTTTGTGCAGCGGATTTTTAAAAAAAATTTTTTTGGACGATCTAGTTAAGGCAGTAGGGTTTCCCAGCTTTGGCGGGTCGCCCGAACTGCAAAGTGCTGCGGGAAACCCTGACTATTATTGTCATCATTATCACATACAAATTTTGTCCTGTAATTCGTCCCACACTCAACCCACTTGTCCCTTAACTCAACCCACACAGACCCATGAATGATGTCAAATAGATGAGTATTCTGGTGACATCACTTGACTTCACATGCACAATAACTGCCAAAATAATTGGAATCACAAATTTACTTCAACATTCGCAAGTGACGCATCAGCATGCTCAGCAGAATGAGAACTGTACTATCAGTCTTCTGATGACATCAAATACACATATGTACTTGCCTACAAATCTATTGGCTCCCTATCTGTCCACCTCCAAAATTTTGGTGTTCTGTCCACTCTCCTACTAAAGTATACACACCCTGTTTGTCCACTCTCCTGAAAAAGTGTTGGCACATGTTCTGTCCACTTGCCTCCCAAATCTTCATCCATCTTTTAATCAATCTACCAGTAGCACAAATTCATCCATCCATCCATCCATCCATCAAATGCCGTCACTTACACGGCACATCACATGATGTCACTTGAACGGCAACCCACAAAAAAAGGTGGAATCACCTTCTTTACCACAAACATGCACACAAATTACCACAACATGCACGTGACGTATCAAAATGCTTGGCCCAACAAGGAGAACTGCATGAGAGTTATGCTGTGTAATCATAAAATTACAGCAAAATGTGTATATAACCTAATAAAACACCCAGCACAATGTGGAGAACTGTGCTATGAGTATTCTGGTGACATCAAGTACACAACAACCCCTAAATAAGTGGTATCAAAAAATTACTAAAACATGTGCTTCTTTTCCACCGGAAAGAACCGGGTGCTCGTTCAGAGCTAGCGCTAGGGCTGGTTCAAAGTTGGTTCCAATGGCGAACCTTCTAAGAACCGGTTTGCCTTTCCACCGGCTAGAGAGCCATCACAGCGCCGAGTGTGACGTCACTGTATACGTGTCACGTGTTCCAGCAACGTTAGCCCAGCAGCGGCAAACACAAATACAACAATGGCAGATGTTGCTTTACTGTTAATTCTCATGGCTTTGCGAACCTACATTGGCATCCAAACGCTGCGAATAAAACGTGTACGTGCAGCTCCATGTAATCTGTATAAACGGAGGTTGTAATCGATAAAGTACTTAACATTATTTTATCATTAACACAGAAAAAAGTTAGCCTTAGCATGTAGCTACCTACTATCATGTGTGCTGATAATGTATCATATCGCGGTAAAGTAAAAATGTATTAAACATTAGTATACTTAAGGTACATTATCAAATGCGCTAACAATAGCCCCGACCACAGCTCCTGACATAAGCGGTTCTTAAGTCTAAACCAGCAACGTTTTGGTGCTACTTAAGAACCACTTTTCCTGGTTTGGAGAGGGTGCTTTGGCGGTCGAAACAGAAAGAACTGGTTCTAAATTAGGCTCTGGCTCCGAACCAGCACTCAAACTGCCTCGGTGGAAAAGGGGCAATGGAGAAATAGGCATTGTGCAAAATGCAACACTAATGGCAACACTTCTAATATGACAGTTGTGTTAAGATGGATAAACTTATGCTTGACTTTATGATTATGGCCTTTGCTATTGTTATAACCTCATTATATTATAACATTATATTATATATTTATGTTTAAAATAGTTTGACTTGCTTAAAAGACAGAGCTTGTAAGAGTTCCTCTCTTTTTCTTTAATTTTTTTTTGTAAGAGTTACACTGAAGTTTGCAGTTTGATAAATGCAAGTTAATTTCAGTCTTTGTGTTCTAAAAAGGCACAAGTTCCTGTATATATAACAATACACATTCTCCCTTTTTTGCCAAATAATGAAAAGCATGTCATCATCAATGTCTTCTCTCTTGCTGTATCAAAATCTCACCTAGCTTTTACTCAGAGATGGTCCCAATAATGTGCTTAAAGTCAAGTCAAATTCAGTTAGTGCATGATTACATTACAAAAATGTTAATATTGTATCCTAAATTGTGGATAATTTAAGATAATAAGCTATATATCAAATGCTGAAGGGAATTTCTGAAGAATTTTCAAGAAGAAATACGATTTAAAATAAATAAATGAATACATACAATCTGTTTAAAATGAATTTAAAATATTAATTTAAAATAAAAAAATACTATATCCCTACCATGAATGGTTGCTGACAGCAAGAAAAATTTCCCTGAGCTGATATGAGGAAGAAACCTTGAGTGGAACCAGGCTCAGAAGGGAACCCATCCTCATTTGGGTGACACTGGACAGTAAATAATGTAAATGTAGATAATGTCCTTTCTACAACAGTTCAAATAAATGCAACTGAGAGCACCTGTGGAACTAATGGGACTGTGCAAACTCTTTAAGTTCACCATGGACCCAACACTAGTTCCTTCCTATCAAAGTCTTAAAATGATTGCTGATAAAATCCAGACCATACAGCTAACTGACACAACATTGGTTCAAAGAAGACATGACAGTTTCCGTGCGGCTAACCCCACAGCAATAACAAGAGTCACTTGCTGACCATGCAGATAACTCCCCGGCAGAGTGCACACCGGCATCGAGACTCCAACTATGGGTAGAACGTCATGATTGACGAAGTAGCTCGGTAAGAAGAGACAATCAGACAAGTAATTCGGAACACTTGGAGCTCGGGAGTGGCATATATGGCTCGAGAGAGAGAGAGAGAGAGAGAGAGAGAGAGAGAGAGAGAGAGAGAGAGAGAGGAGAACCTGGTATGAGGGCTTCCTGGGATGTAAAGCGTCCCACCACTCCACAGTCTGCAAACCTAAGCAACTTGCAATGGTGGTAAGCCAACAGCATCCAGACTTCCCAGTTCACCAAACACTCTATGCCCACGAACCATCCAGATCTGCTCTTTTACCTAAGAAAAGCTATTCATAAAAAGCTAGACTAAACAAATGTGTTTTAGCCTGGACTTAAACACTGACACCCGAACACTAACTGGACGGCTGTTCCATAAGAAAAAGGTTCTGCCCCCTGCTGTAGCCTTTTTTACTGGCGGTACTATCAGAAAGCATGCACCTTTTGATCAAAGTGTGAGACCATTAAGTGCTTTAGAGTTTAGTAATAGTATTTTATAATCAATGTGAAACTTGACTGGACTTGTCGACATCACAATCATCTACTGTACAAGTCCAAACTAAAACAAGATCATAAATTGACATTTCTTAATAAAGAACTCAATATATTTAAAGGCAGGGTCTCCGTTGTTTGAAAGCCAATGTCGACATTTGAAATCACCAAAACAAACACGCCCCTAACCCAAATGGGTCCCACCCCTGTATTGATAGCTCGGCCCACACATACATACGTAACCCAGGCAACTAATGGAAAGAAACGTGTCTTTATCATAGCTGAAGGGAACAACAATACGATTGCAGATAAACAAGCAAGCAAACATGACACATAAGCATAATCCTGCAAAGGACGGCATATATTAGTTCTGTGAAACAAAGCAAAACCAACGTTACTCACCTATCGAGAAGGAAAAAAGCAACCTCTGCATCTTAAGTAAAGTTGGACGCATGTTCACAAATTCGAGTTTCCCGAGTCAGTAACTCCTGAGCTAAACGCTGTTACTAGCAAAACGTGGCTGTAGCTGCCTTTCTTTCTACATTACTACTATAGAAAAGAGGTGTTATTTGTTTAGTAACAGCGTTTATCTCAGGAGTTATTGACTTGGGAAACTCCAATCTATAAAGCGCTGTAAGAAAAAGTTCTGCCCCCTACTGTAGCCTTTACTACTTAATGCACTACCAAATAGCCTGCACCTTTTGATTGAAGCAGGCAAGATGAATCATAAAAAAAAAACCCAAAAGATCACTTGGGTACTGTCACGCATTACAGTTCAGGAATAGTATTTTATAATCAATGTGAAATTTGACTGGGAGAAAATTTTATGTAATAAATGATGAAGCATGGATAAGATAGGAGTGATAGTTTCATATCTTCTGGTTCTGGGTACGCCTCTAGCTGCTGCATACTGTACTAACTGGAGCTTGATTATGCTATTACCAGAACATTCAGACAGTAAAGCATTGCAGTAATCCAACTTGGAGGTAAAAAAAAAAAAAAAGCCATGAACAATTTTTTCTTATCTTAGCAATATTTCTGAGATGAAAGAAAGCTACCCTAGTTATATTATCTACATGGGCCTAAACAGAACCTTGTGGAACACAGAGTAAGAAGTCATAATTTACAGTTGTGCTCAAAATTATTCATACCCTTGGTATTTTTATAGTGTTTTGAGTTGTCTTTTGTGATGAATAATTTATAATACTTTCATATATTTAATATGTGACAAACAACTGAGAGAATAACACCATTGATATCAAGAAGTATGACATTTTATGGGTTTTTATTGACAGATAATCAAAAATCACCATGTTCAGAAATATTCATACCCTTTAAATTAAAATGTTTCAATAATCAATAGAAAAGCCTTTGTTCTTAATGACAGCCTGCAAACATTTCATGTAGGTCTTCACAAGATTTCTACAGGGCTTTTGGAATGTTTCCCCACTCTTCCTTTGCAAAAGCCTTCAGTTGTTGGGGATTGAAAGGCTTTCTGAACCAGATCTTCGACTCTTCTTACAAATTTACAAATTAGGGTCAGGTCAGGGATCGGACTTGGCCACTCCAGAACATTTATGTCGGTGTCCCTGTATACTGATGGCTGCTTAAAGTTTGTTCTTAGCAAGCTAAGCCTTAGCATCTTGGGGGGGTATATACTGTGGTAACAATAGTGGAGGTGAACTCCCTTGGCAGATTTTTTATCTACTTTTAGATAAAAGTAGGTCTACTTTTAGGTCTAAAAGTAGGTCTAAAAGTAGGTCTACTTTTAACCATGAGAAATTCAATGTTAATTGAGCAGTGTCTCTCAATAATGACAGTTTGTACACCAGGTTTTGTTAATATAAATGCTCAATTCTCCGCCCCTGGTCTTACCGGATTTGTCTGTTGTTCTGTTTGCCCTGAGTGTGTGGCCTCCGCCTAGCTTGATAGCATTGTCAGGTATTGTTTCAGTGAAAATCATGACATTACAGTTTATAAGTCTCTTACTGTGAGGCGAAGCCGTATGTTCTCCATTTTGTTCACCAGGGTCCGCACATTAGTGAGGAAAATGCTGGGTAAGGGGAGCTGGTGTGGTGTTAGCTTTAGCCTAGCTTTTATCCCTTCGCACTTCCCTTGCCTTTGTTTACCATCTGGATACTTCCGCTTGACTCCAGTGTTCTGGAGATCTCAGGTGTGAGTTGAGGGTTGGTGATAAATCTGTCAGAGTGGCATAGATTGTTCTCTATGAACAGACTCAAAATGAGCAAGAAGATTACTGCAAAATTGTGAGAGATGGGATATGGGTTGAGATCAGATTTAAACTGCTAGTATTTAGGCACATAACCAGTACTATGGGAAGAATTGATTCCTTTTACTATGCTGGTTGATTATTTTTGAAGAAAAATTTGTGAAATTAAACCAGTCACTCAAAGGGGAGTAAAACATTAAAAGCTCAAAAGATCAGAAACAGTAATATTATTATGTAGAGCGTCAGCTATCAAATTGTTTGGTTTTTAATTAATAGTTTGATTTTTCTGCCTATTCTCACTTTTTCCATTGAAATAATCCATGAAGTCATTGCTGCATATTTATGGTGTGTGTTTTTCCACAGTGGATTTATACTTGGTTAATTTTGCTACGGTATTAAATAAAAATTTTGAATTAGGTTTGCTATCTTTAATAAGGGTGGAGAGATATCTTTCCTTTCAAACTAACTGAAATTCTACCAATTTATTCTACTAATTTACTAGTTGATTGTTTTAAGATGTGTATGTGAACATTGTACTAGGGTGCTAGATTTTTCTCTTTAATTATTTTCCTTCTAGGGATTTGAATTTTTTTAGGGAGGTGGAATTTTGACTAAAGTAATCAGTCGACTAATACTTTAATATATGATTATATGACATTTTTGGGGGGCTATCGATGAATTTCTCTGCATAACAAGAAAGACAACTTTGATATAAAATCTGCAAATTCACAGAGGATTGCGGAATATGGCCCTGGGGGTCTGAAAATAACAAGTAGTGGAATCATCTTGGTGGTCTTTTTTGTGGCTACCTATTTTTTGCTAGTATAAAGAATTTCAAATGTGTTGAACTTGTATCTTTATTTTTGCGTGCCACCTATCTTATCAAAATGAATGTATGCAACACCACCTCCCCTGCCTGTTAGGTATGGTTGATGTATATAACTAAATGACAAGTATATAAACAGAATGACAAGTTTCATTTAATACTTCATACTTGCTGATTTAATCTATGTTTTTGTTAACCATAGAACACTAAACTCTTAATCAATAATAATGATTACCGTAGATGCAGGAGAGCCTATATTTAACAGTTCTAGTTTCACATCTAAGGTGCTGGCTGTGGATTTACTATGATCTATTTTTATACTAATCAGTTTAGCAATTTTTAATAGCAATTTCTGTAATTTATGTTTAGTGCATTCTTGAATGGGATGGACAAATAAAAGTGCTCCAGTTTTCTATAAAACTTACATTGTTTTCGAAACACCACCTGGACATCTAGCAATTCAGCAGCGAGAATTTGCTGTAAGCTACATTACCAAGTGGCATTGGAATGGGGCAAGAGCATGTTAGGCAATTGGACATTGCCTAAGTCCCTATGATTCCTTGCTATATCTGGCACCCTAGCTCTCAGTATACACCTAGCTATTGTCAATATGTCTCAAGACCACTACCATTGTCACCATGCTGAGGAAGTCTGTAGTATGACTATCTTGACTAACAACCTATTTCTCTCACACCCATCATTATGAAGTGCTTTAAGTCATTATGAAGTGCTCACACAAGAGGCACATTAAAAACCTGCTTCCACCCCTGCTGCCACTCCTACAGGACCCCATGCAGTTTGTGTATCTTCAAAACCACTTCACAGATAATGGCATTGCCACCACCCTCCATCAAGCCCTTACTCTTGTGGACAAAATAGACACATACAAATGCTGTTCATAGTCATCATTTCTCAGCATCTAATTGAAAAGCTGAGCCTCCTCATTAAAAGGAAGCCCTGTTTTTAAACATATTTACACTTTCCCCATCTCTGTTAGGGGAAAACTCAGTCATCCCAACCCCAACAAAACCTTCCATAGATCAACAAACAAACAAAAAAAACATCAAACGATTACAGTTCTGACTGGTTGTTTACCTTTACTTACAGATTGCCATACCCTACTGGTGGAGCTGCTGATTTCAATGGTGAAAGACAGGATAACAGCAGAAGAAGTGTCTTTGTTAATACATCTCTTCCTGGAGAAGACTCCACCTACTGTAAGAGTCCTTCCACATCACATCACACTGAAGAAGGTTATTGCATTTTACATGAGAAGTTTGTCTTCAGTGACCTAGCTAGAAGTGACGGTGGTAAGGAGAAGTTCCCTTAGATGATATAAGGAAAGACAATCTGAATTTAACCAAAATTGAAAGAGAACCCATTCTCATCTGGGTAATATCTGATAGTGTCATTCCCTTTTTTAAACTGTGTACTTTATGGTCAAACGTGCAATCATGTAAGCAGGAAATTTATTCTAGTTTTAACATGAAGTTTATTTTGTATAAGTTATCAACTGTTCAGTGATTGGGATCATGTGGCACCCTACATGCACACTTCTTAGAATATAAATCAGGGGTGTCAAACTCATTTTGGTCTGGGGGCCGCATACAGCTCAATCTGATCTCAAGGGGGCCAGCCCAGTAAACTCATGGCAAAATTACATGGAACTAACAATAAGTCCACTTTTTTTCTTTTTATTAGTGCAAAGAAGAAGTAAATTATAAAAATCTTTATATTAAATGAATGGTCCTTTTACAAAAATATATTATGAACAACATAAGTAGTAAGTGCAATTTCAACAACACTTTTACCCATTTTAACATTTATCTAAGTGCATTATGCATAAAAACTGAACACTGTTATTGTACAATGGCGCAAAACATTTAGTCACAGGTTTGTGGAACTTAAAAACACCTGTCCTGCATTTTAACATAAATCAAACATCAAAATATAGAAACTGTTTAAAATCCAATCTCCAATTCCGGGAAGCCATTCTGAATACGTGAATTGACTCCACACACTTAAAATCTTAAGAGGCAGCTGTTTTAAAAAGAAAATCTTTGTAAAAATTGTTAATTTATACACATGTATGTATGTTTTTTAAAGTTTTTATTTCATCAATTTGTCCCTGAAACTTGGCATCTTTTAGCCTGCACAAGTGCATCAATATCAGGCATTATGTCCTGAGTAGCAGCCAATTTTAGAATCTCATGTAAAGGTGGGGTCTCCGATTTTTTAGAAATGCTTCAGAAAACTGTGTTGGGCCACCAAACAAAACAAAACAAACGTGTAGCCAATGTGCAGAAAGGGGCGGGTCTTGTCAATATGGGCAGAGAGAGCGGTTTTAACATTGACATGGAGCATAAAAACAAAGAAAGAAAGCGAAGGAAGGCTTACGATAAGGCAAGATGTAGGACCCGTGTTAATATAGGATCAGCTTTCCAGCACTGGAGAGAACCGAAGGAGCAGGAAGTTGGCTGCATATTCACAGATTCGAGTTTCCTGAGTCAATAACTCCTGAGCTAAACCCGCCGAAAATGAAAATGATATTTTTTTCATATTTCAGATTTATCCCCCGGGCCGGACTGAACTCCCTGGCAGGCCGGTTCCGGCAGATGGACAGTTTAGCTTGATTGTTTGCTAGGCTTGTTCTATGACTATGTGCTATGCTGCAAGAAATGAAACCAGAACCCTTCTTAGTGGCATGCACACCATCTCGACCTAACAGATTAGCCTAGGACTTAAATACAAAGGGAAACTAAATCAATGTAATTAATTGACTACATGGGCAAAAAATTTCAAAATGTTTTGAAAACACCATACAATAGTCATTATTTAGTGGATAATGATATTGAAAGAAATGCTGCATAAGGAACGGTTATAGTTTATAATAAGATATGAGTAACACATGGCAGTTTCAGCAACTCAGACTGAGGTTATAGTTTATTGTTGAATAGTATGGTTGTGTTATAAATTTTACATATATAAGGGAAGGTACAGACACGTGTTGTTGATAAGTTGTTCAAACATGAAAAAGTAGTATTAGGATTTACAAATGTTTATATTTGAGTACTGAAATTGTATGTGTATAGTTATGTAATGCTTAACTACAATAAATTATATTTGTTAGGTATTATAGTTTCTTTTTTCTTTTTTTCTTTAGGAGATTCTGTTGAATGGCATTCTAAAGATGGTGGAGGCTAACACTGAAATGGAGCCACTACATTACTTGTCTTTTCCCATGTTTCTTTACACCAGTGACCACAACACCAGCACAAATTCCACAGTTGGAGCAGTGGGTACTCTCTGGGGGGTCAAACTGGGTGCATGTGAGGATGAGTGTCATCTCACTCATTTTGAGGCTTCTCCTTGGCACATTGCTCCTCTCCATTTGCCTCTACTTGGACAGAACTGCTGGCCACATATGGCCAGTGGCTTTAGTGCCTCGCTTTGGGTAAGATTTGTGAAGAACAACGGTGAGAACCCTACAGACAGAGGTAAAGAATGACTTTCCACAGTTGTTTTAATTTGTATGATTTAATTGTATGGATTTTTGGTTTTACTATTGCAATATGCATTTTACTAGGTCTTGAAAGTTCTGTTTATAATCATGTATATTGTGGCTTCTCCGATCAACTTCAGTATCCTTGGCTATATGAGCCACAAGACAAACTGATCCCAACGTGGCTTGGCACGAACTGCTTTTTATGAGAACAATCATCATGTCTTATTGAGAAAGACATCTTAACCAGTATATATTTCAGTACAATGGCAATCAAAATTACGCAGTAAGATACCTGCACAAATGGAAAATTTCTGTTTCTAAGCATGTATCTTGTGGCTTCTCCAATTAACCTAACTATCTGTCAGTAAATGACCAATGCAATTACACATAATTGTAACTCTGATAAAAGTAAATTATCAATATATCAGTGCAATCACATGTTGCACCTTATCTTAAGACACATCTAAGGACACTTTCATTGAACATTAACAACATATAAAAGGTTTAAATATTATTACTTTTGGCTCTGTGAGCCACAAGACAGCCTCATCCTAACTTGGCTTGGTGTGAACTGGGATGAAGAGAAGAACACACCCACACCCAAGGGTTTCTTAAAGTGACCATACACTTTATTACTAATCACGCATAATATCAACTCCATATCTATAAGTGTCATTAAAATTAAGTGAAACACAATACATCGAAATCAAAGAAATAATACATAGTCAAATTTAAAGAATCTGAATTTAAAAAAAAAACAGAATCACAAAGAAAAGGGAGGATTTTTTGAGTGAAAATGAAAAAACTAATTTTACAATTGTTACACATGTGTTTTCATTTATAAAGAGTAACAAATTAGTTTTTTGTATTTCAATTAGTCTTCAAAACCCAGGTATTTGATGTTTCATGTTGATTATATACATTTTAGAACAACAGCATCATTAGGCTCAAAAAAAGCATCAGAGGAATAACTATAATATAAAAAGATAAAAAAAAAGTTGGCCAGATCAAAAGCACCCACTAATATGTAGGTTATTCTGTGTCAAAGTAAACAATCAAGAGAAGTTTTTAGGAACTACTGGGGCAATTTCCTGCCAGACCACCAGAGGGAATACTTTCATGTGGTTTTCCTTACTTAAGTTCAGGTGCCTTCCCATAAGTATTGCCACCCGTTTCCCGTTGTCCTTAATGTGTCGCTGTGTGTATATATACCTGCCCTTTTGTATCTGTTTTTGTTAGTCATTGTTGCATGTTTAATTTGAGGTATTGTCATGTTTACTTTTTATTCTGTTGGTTATGTCATGTTAAGTGTTTTCTGCTAAATTAAAGCAAGGAATTTGGTCCTTCATTTGGGTCTGATTGGATGTGTTTCCATGAAGATGTGACCGTGTTTTAGTGGAAGTGTGGCTCCGTATTTGCCCCAGCCAAATGCGTTGCTCCACTTGGGTTTTGTGGAGGACCCTGTTCTGCAACCTGCTATGTGGAGGATGCTTCCCTAACTCTCCCACCCTTTCTGGATGTTGCTCGTCTTAGGCTTGATGGAGGAGGTCTTTTAGCCCGTTTGGCTTTGCTAAGGACCTTACTCTGCTCTTTAGCTCGCTTAGGGAACTTTTTCTCTGAGCATGCCCTTTTTTCCCCCTACTTTGGCCCTAAAAAAGTACCATTATGAAACTGATCAGACAAATACAACCCGAATTCCTGAAAATGTTGGGACGTTATTTAAATTAGAATAAAATGAAAACTAAAAGACTTTTAAAACACGAGTCAATATTTTATTCAAAATAGAACATAGATAACATATGAAATGTTTAAACTGAGAAATGTTACACTGTTAACCACTCAATGAGCTCATTTCAAATTTGATGCCTTCTACAGGTTTCAAAAAAATTGGCACAGGGCAATAAATGACTCATTAAATTAAATGATATCAGGTCTGTAACATTATCTATAATAGGGATGTCTTAGGGAGGCAGAATCTCTTAGATTTAAAGATGAGCAGAGGCTCTCCAATCTGTGAAAGAGTGCATAACAAGATTGTGGAACACTTTAAAAAAATGTTCCTCAACATCAAATTGCAAAGGTTTTGCAAATGTCATCATCTACAGTGCATAACATTATCAAAAGTTTCAGAGAAACTGGAGAAAGCTCTGTGTGTAAGGGACAAGGGCCGGAGACCTTTATTGGATGCCAGTGGTCTTCAGGCCCTCACTCATCGGCATGCCTATGTTGATCAAATGGTGCAGACTATTTGGTAGTATCTCACGTACAAATGGCTACAGCAGGGGGGCAGAGTTTTAATTTCTGAGCCCCACAGCTCAGACACAGTCTCATTTTAGTCTAGCTTTTTATGAATAGCTTTTCTTAGGTAAATGAGCAGACCTGAAGGGTTCATGGACATAGAGTAGTGTGTTTGATGAAGTGGGAAGTCTGGATTCTGTTGGCTTAGCACCCTAAAATAGGGGTATGATGTGTTTATATCTTCTGTCAGGTTTGCAGACTGTGGGTCTGGTGGGATGCTTTACGTCCCAGGAAGCCTGTGTCTGTGTCACCTTCTGGCTCTATCATTTTAGTCATATCATCATAGCTGGTCTTGCCAGAGTCCCTTTCTGCACTTTGCACATAATGTACATTGTCCACCTGATTACAATCACACCTAACAATTTCCTCCCCTCTCTCTCTCTTTTTCTCTGTCGATATATACGTATATACATATACGTAACTCCTGAGCCCCGGTGTTCTGGGTTCCTAGTTTGATAGTCTCTTCTTACCTACTTCATCAATCCTGACATTCTATACCTGATTGCCGTCTTGTGGTCCTGCCGGGGATTGATCTGCGTGGTCATCCAGTGACTCATGAGATTGCTGTGGATGGGGCCACCCAACGTCTGTCATGCCTTCTATGAACCATTGTTGCGTCAGTCAGCTGTATGGTCTGGACTTCAGCAACCATTTGGAGACTTTGGCAGGAAGGAATTAGTGTTGGGTTTTACGGTGAACTCAGAGTTTTTGCTGACCCTTTAGTTCCACAGGAGCTCTCGGTTGCACTATTATAAACTGTTGTAGAAATTACATTATTTTTATTTACATTATTTATTGTCCCGTGTCACCCAAATGAGGATGGTTCTCTTCTGTGCTATTGTAATTCTTATTTTTATTAGGGCCCGAGCACCGACCGGTGCGAAGCCGTATTGTTTTTGCTCGGTTATTTGTTTGTTTGTTTGTTTGTTTGTTTTCTTTTGCACACATTGGCCAATTGGGGTCCCTTAACATGCTCGAAAACTCTTGAAATTTGGCACACACGTCAGAGTCGGGCGACGCTAGGCTTGGGCAAAGGCTCGAATATGGGTGTGGCAGGGGGGCCCTGTAGTGCCCCCTGTAATGCAAAAGCAAACATTTATGCACAGATCGGGCAATTATGTACGCACATGTACGAGAGTTGGTACACATATAGATCTCATCGACCCAAACAACTTTCGCGCTCTAAACTATGAGCTCCGCCTAACAGGAAGCCATTTTGGATTATTTCATAATTGCATGCGGTGAACTTTTAAATAGTCCTCCAAGGGAATTCATGCGATTGACATCAAACGTGGTAAACATGATGCCGAGACATTGCACTTGCTAAATTCCGAAGGGATTATTGATATCTCGAACGGTGCTGCCATGGTGAGGCGACTAAGTTATGGCGAATTCAGAGAAACAGGAAATGTCTAATATCTAAAGCAAAAAATGTCTTATTGGGATGACATGCGCTGTGTATGTTCGGCCAAGGATTCCAATCGCATCGATGTGCCTATTGTGAATATCGGACATAGCGCCACCAACAGGCGCCAAGAAGTGTGTCAGTCAAAACAGTTGCATGTTGTGAACTTTTAAATAGTCCTCCTAGGACATTCATGTGATTGACACCAAAAGTGGTCAACATGATGCCGAGACATTGCACTTGCTAAATTGTGAAGGGATTTTTGATATCTCGAACGGTGCTGCCATGGCGAGGCGACTAAGTTATGGCGAATTCAGAGAAACAAGAAGTGTCTTCTATCTAAGCCAAAAAATGTCTTATTGTATGTCAGTCACAAAGGTGGATTTTTTTCACAGTTGCATGCAATGAACTTTTAAATACTCCTCCTAGAGGATTCAGGCGAATGAATCTGTGAAATTGCGAACGGATTTTTGATATCTCAAACACTGCTACCATGGCATCGTGTCAAACTTTACTTTTATTTCAGGCGTATTTAAGTCTTTTGGCGTGCTTAGATTAACTTGAATTTTGAAACATACATCACATTTGTTGGCTGTTAAGTGCGGACAAAAAGGTCAGACAAAGGTGTGTCTCTGAAGTGGCTCACTAGCGCCCCGTTTGTCTAAAATGTGGGGTTTCATTTACCTACAGTCCCCAAATGGGTCAGTAACAACATAAAATAGTCCACTGATATTTACCCAATTCATGCACTTGCCCACCGTGCATTGTTTTCTGGGAGGCACCATATAGCGATAACAAAACGTGCGAGGGCCCGCCATCGCTGCTTGCAGCTATATTTATATTTATTTTTCTGTTTCTATGCTTCTATAATGCTGCTTTGAGACGGTGTGAATTTTTAAAAGTGCTATACAAATAAATTGAATTGAAATGAAAATGAAATAAGTGCATACGGTATGGGCAGCTTGCATGTTTTGGAAGGCACTTTGAATGCTGAAAGTTTTTGAGGTAGAGGTTTTTGAGCAACATATGCTCCCCTCCAGACAACTTATATTTCAGGGAAGGCCTTGTGTATTTCAGCAAGACAATGCAAAACAATATACTGCAGCTATTACAACAGCATGGCTTCATCCTAGAAGAGTCTGTGTGCTGAATTGGGCTTCCTGCAGTCCAGAACTTTAACCTATAGAGAACATTTGGCACATCATTAAACGAAAAATACATCAAAGATGACCACAAACTCTTTAGCAGCTGGAAACCTATCAGGCAACAATGGGACCAAATTCAAACACCAAAACACTAGAAACTCATAACCTCAATGCCCAGACGTCTTCAAGACATTTTGAAAAGAAGAGGAGATGCTACACCATGTAAACATGCCCCCGTTCCAACTATTTTGAGACTCGTAGCAGACATAAAATTTGAAATGAGCTCATTTAGTGGATTAAATGTGTTATGTTATCTATGTTCTATTGTGAAAAAATATTGGCTCTTGTGATTTGAACGTCTTTTAGTTTTCATTTTATTCAAACTTAAACAACGTCCCAACACTTGAGGAATTTTGGTTATAGATCAACTTGTGCCAGAAGGGTGAAAATAGAAAGATATATTTTTTCTTGTTTTTGTGTCATTTATTACGAGACAGCCTACATAGAGAGTGCTATCACAGTGGTGCAATGATGGCAACCTTTGCCCCTACATCAGCAAAATTAAAAAGATAATCACTGATTTTAGGAGGGTTGCAGGTGGTTAGCCACACCTCCTTATACATTGATGAGTCATACATAGATATAGTTGGGAGCGTCAAGTTCCTTGGTGCACACCTCTCTTATGATTGCCATGGTAACTTTTTCTGCGGAGGTTTAAGTTTGTTATAACCTGACTTCATTATTTTCACTTTTGCTCATTTTGTTGTTTATATGTGCTGTAGTTTGCCTGAGCTTCACTTTAATTATTTCATTGTACAAACTGTCACTGACATATATGACAAATATAAACTTGAAATTGAAATGGGTCTGTAGGTTCTAGAAAATTTTCTAGGAATGTACTGTATATGATTACGTAGAAGAGTATTTATTTATTCATACATTTAATTTAATTTAATTACTAGATATCGGACTATATCTGACTATATGGTGGCTTTTCCAGCTCAGGTTATGCCGGGAGTTGGAGAAAATAACCTCCTCCATGTTCTTTCTGTTGGCTCCAAAGCCCTAATGCTGCAAGTGTGGGCTGATGTTTCTACTGGAGCCTGCTTATTCAGGTAGGTTTCAGATGTAATCTGATTGCAGTGTTTGTTAGTATGTATTATGTTATTAGATGTTACACTGTTAAATACATACTGTATGCAGCATAATGAATATCTTGATTTGTGTCCAAAGGATCTGTATTGATCCTAATGATGAAATGAAGGCTGGTCTCCTGGCCCAGGCAGAATCTTTGCATGGTGTGTTGAGTGCAGGCCATTGGCAGCATTTTGCTCTTACTTACACAGAACAGCCTGAGGGCAAAAAGAACATCCATGGTTGCTTGGCACTTTGGGTTTGTGGCATCAAGTAAGTCACTCACAATTTAATCTATTTAGTAATACATTTCTAGATTACAAAACATTTTCTAAATAAAATTGTGAAAAAATTTTTTTATAGACAATTTAATATTTAAGGTCTACATAGTAAACAATGATTGCATGATAAAACCATATATTCTAATCTTATAATCTTATATATGGATATCTATTATCTATCTATTAATAATAGTCTTTCAAAAAAAATGAGAATATAGTGGCTTTAAGAATGACCACTTAAATGAAAAACACATTTCTTCTTTGCATTCTTTAATTACTATTACATCTTTGACAGTTGATTCTATCCAAATAAAAAGATTAATGTAAAATTGTATAGTACAGTATGCAGCAGTAACATTTGTCTCCTTAAACATCTGCCTCCTTAAACATCTGCCTATACCTTTACCAGAAAATGTGAGGTCTACCTGGACTACACCCTTCCCAGGAAATCCAGTCTGTCATCTGATAGTAACAAGACCTTCTGCATGCTGGGACATTACCTCAACAACACAAAAGAGTTGCCACAACCCTTCACATCCCATTTGGATATGGGCAGTGTGCTTCTTTTTAATGGTATGATTTATTTCTCTCCCCAATTTTTTTCCACAAGTGTAAATCTCTCTGTTCATGTCTCTGTGAGAGTGTACTGTAAATTTAAGGTAGCATTTTTCTTGGTATAAAATGCAGCTGGCATTTTGCTTTGATTAAAAAGCCTGTTTTATTATTATTTTGTAATTTATTTATTGGTTTTCTTTTTAATTATTTTTTTATTGTTCAGAATGTGTACTGGTTTGATGGCCTACTGTTATACAAAATCCAAATTTGTTTCACTTTTATGCATATATCATGCATATATATATATATATATATATATATATATATATATATATATATATATATATATATATATATATATATATATATATATGTGGCATCACAAAAAGAATATCATTCCTAGTAAATATTTAATATCTCAACAGCTGAGACATTTTTGGGCTTTTGCCATTGCATTGATGAAACCAGTCTGTTTGTTTGGTGCTATAAGATGTCTGATATATTTCACTGCTGGCATTGAAAGGTATTGATATACTGTAAGAAATAACTGCTACACTGAAGATTCATTATATCTCAAATATAATTTGGAATAAGTTGAAAATTTATTTAGTTGTCCATATTGATATTATAAATATTATATTAATAAACCATGTAACATCTGGTGTGATGGCACTAAAAATAAATTTTAGAAATGAAGCATTGCAGTGTGTTGTCTTTCAACGCACTTAACACCGTCTCAGAGAACCCTATGTGTATGAATGTCCTTCATATTTTCTCTATACGGTGAATGCTGCTTTAGAGCATGGAATGTCTTATTTGATCATGAATGTATACAGACTGATTATTTCTAACATTAATGTATTTTAATGTCAGTGCCTACATGCATTTTAATCTAATTTGTAATCTTAATCATATACTCGGTTATGTCCACAAATGTTGCATTAAAATATTTGCTTGAGTTAATTAACAGAATTATCTTTTTTTCACTGAACATTGACTTTATTTAAGGGATGAACTGCTAGTTTTAATTTAATTATTTATTTTTGCTAATAAACTGTTGCTTTTCTGTTTAAGGTGCCAGAATAAACACTGGTGAGGCATTTTATCTATATACAAATGGCCCTGACCTTACCTCCATTATGCCATGCAAGTATGGAAAGCCTAGTGGGACATTCTCCAATTATATTACTCAGGAAGTGCTTGAGTGTGAGCCGCTTCGGGAGCTTCTGATGGGAAATTCTGAAATAGACACTTCATTTATCATTGTAAGTTTAGAGCTAAATTAAGATGATTGCTTAGTGATGTGAGCTCAGTTTCTTGCCAAGTACACTTGAATTGTGAATATTACCTTTACACATTTGTGAATCTTATAGTACATGTTATAAGTTTAAATACAGTTAAGTGTACATACCCTTAGGACAAAAGAAGAAGGTGTTTTTCTTCTTACATTTTTTATGGTGGGACTAGTGGCAACAGGCTGGAAAAGGGTAGTGGCTCTACACTGAGCCTGTTCAGCATTGTCATCCTATGGCAAAACCCCCACTGCTTGTGACTACTTTTGATCACTATCACACAAAGATGTTGGCCTTCCCCACACTGTTACCAAAACGGTGGAAGCACTTAATTGTCTAGAATTTCTTCGTTACAATAAAAGGAAATTTTATTAGCAAACAAAGAGGTCTAACCCAAACCTGTAGTATAGCAATGCCCCTGTGGACAATGTGAGTACGATAACCTTAGCAAACCTTGTTTTTAGTTTGGAGGAAGTGTGGGGATGTGGTAGCTCAGAAGTGTGGGGATGTGGGTAGCTCAACATACTTTTGACCATAATGTGTTGATCAACCAGGTAAAAGAAAGCTGAGCCAATTAGATCTTAAGATACTTAAACTCTCAGTGCAACAGAGATTTTTGACCAGTGTGTCCTGTATTTTTCAGTAAACTTGTTTCTCCACTCAACAATATCCCCAATAAAGGTGAATACTATATCTTAGTGCCAAATGCCACAAGCCTCTAGAGGTTCATGGAATCCAGAAAGAGATTTAGTGACCTCTATTTTAAACAGCAGAACACTGGGCAGCAATTAAATACAAATAACAAAAGTTAATTAACTACCTTGTAAGTAAGATGTTCACTAATAATCTTTGTAAAATTCAGGGTATAATTGTTTACTATAAATATATATATTCTTGAAGCTATGGGACTGTATACAAATGTCTCTTTGCCTTAATGATTGCTTTTCTTTTTCCCTTGTGTAAATGCATCACTTCGTCACCAGGAGAGCCTAGCTGTTGTCTACTCTCCCAGCAGTCCCTCCATCTATACTATCTATGAGCCAGTGATTCGACTTAAAGGTCAGGTTAAGACTCCTGTAGCATTCCAGAGGCCCTTCAGTCTTAAACAATTGCAGAGCTCTGTGCTCGATTCTCAGTCGCTCAGGGATTTGCAGGCTTCGCGGCCCCTTGGACTCCACAACTGTCTCCATAAGATCGGTGGCACTGCTGCTTTCATCTTTCTCTTTGCTCGGGTAATTACTTAGGCACACGTTAATCAGCATGGCAAAACTTATGATTAATATTTGAACATATAATATTTTGGGGCTATGAAAAACACCAAAAGAAAAGTCAGAATGTGCAAGAGTATTCTGTACCCTGGCTCCCCTTCAGTTATTGACACTAAGCAGTTTAGAAAATAAGTAGGTCATGGGTCATGTATCAAAAACTTAGATATTATAAACATTAGAGGGGAATATCACTATTTTTATAATGGCTTATATGATATTTATAAATGTTTCTAAGATGATTGTGATGATCTTCCTTTTTTCTTTCCTGTTTGTCCCCTTCTGTTGATCTCACTCAGGTAGTGGAGCTAAATGATTGTGAGAAGACACAGGCATTGGCACTGCAGGTTTTGCTGTCACTGGTTAAGCACAATCAGCATCGCATACATGAGATGGAGTGTTGCCATGGGTACTCCATGATCCACCAAGTCCTCATGAATACCAAATGCATTGTGGGATATCATATTCTTAAGGTGTTTATTCATTACATATTTTCAATTTCACTAGCTTTGATCAAACTGTAATGTCATCTCCATAAGTCCTTTATAAAAATATAATTACAGTAACTGCCAGTTCACATTAAATAGTCCTGCCTGCTTATTCTGAATGTATAAAAGCTTATATGTGTGCTTAAAGGTTGTGTGTGAATTTAGTTTACCAATCTTTTTTTCGTTTCTTTTCTAGGCTTGTCATGCCTTTAATAAATTTAGCCTTTAAAGGGGAATTATTCTATATTAGTCAAGATTTGAGTTCATGTTCTACTCTCCCTTATCCGTTATGTACATGCACATACCTGTCTAAGGTTTTTATTTATTGTCAATATTTTATGTTTACATAAAAGTTTGCCCTCTTTAATTTGTGTGTTTGTTTGATATAAGTGAGCTACATTTTCTTGCTAAATGTAATTGTTTGTGTCTGCAGACTCTGTTGGAGGGTTGCTGCAGTGGCTCTATCCTGTTTGTAAAAGAGGATGGTCAGTGGCATGTGGACACAGACTCTACTGCTGTGGTGCAAGACCTGAGGCTGCTCTCAGAAATACTACTGGATTGGAAGATATGGGCCAAAGCTCAGGTAACATGCTAAAACATATTCATAGATCTTTATATAAAGGATTTGTATACAGTACATTTAATACATTATATAATTTATGGTTTTGTCAGAGTGGAGTATGGGAGACTCTTTTGGGTGCTTTAGAAATTCTTATCAGAGAGCACCATCCTCAGCAGGCATTCAATATTCAGCAGCTGCTCAAAGCCCAAGTGGTACAGCGCTTCCTGCTCAGCTGCCAAGTGCTCCAGGCAAGACCCAACCCCCACCTCTTCACCCCACCCCGAATTTGACCTTTTCTGCATAACTATACATTTCTAACCGTTTCCTTTTAATTTTTCATTCTGACAGGAGAATCAGGATGAGCACTTTACCTCTGTTCCACAGGGAGTGTGCCTGTCCTTCATTAAAATCATTCAGGAAGTACTCGGTTCGCCCCCTGATCTGGACCTGCTGTGTTTGCTCTACAACTTTCTTCTGGCTGTTCACCCACCTACAAACACCTATGTGTGCCACACACCATCCAGCTTTTACTTCTTTCTACATATTGGTGAGGGACCTTACAACTGTAGCAGATGGATGATTGTGTAAACGGATTAAAAAAAAGGAATTAGAAAATTGTTTAAGATTGTTGATAGAAATAGGTAGCTAACACAAAATGGTAAATCTGTCCAATATACCTTTTTACATTTTAATTTACATTTAGATGTTTGGCGGTTGCTGTGGTGAACAGATACATTAAAAATTAATAACTAATTAATAACTGTGTCACCCAGATCAATGCTTTGGCATTTAGCATCCCTGATAAACTTGACTAGGCAAAATAATGTGCCACTCATTTGGCAAACTATTTTGCAAGTTAAGTGCATTAATGCAGACAACAAATAGGTCAGCAAGTGACTACATAAATTGGCCTTGGGAATGTTGTGCTTTGTTCTCCAATATCACATAGTAGGTATTTGGATATTAGTTGAAATAGGCTTATGTCAGCAAGTTTAATTGTGGGGTGACTGCATGCAGTACACAGAACAGCTTTCCACTGCACTTCATTTTGCTCAGGTTTGCCAGTGTTTTTATATCTACTGATTGATTGTCATCCATGCAAGCTAATTTTGTAGACTTTTAAATACAATATGTGTGGAACAACAGATGGTGAAATGTGGAATTTAGTACGAGTTCTATATGATACAGTTAATAAAGAAATATTTAACTTGTGTGCCCTGAATAATGATTTGTACACTCCTCTGATTCTATCCACACTGTCTTTAAAAACATACAGACTTTTGGAGATATTGTAATAGAGAATTTGAAAATTATTATTTATAGCTTTATAAATGTACTACAATGGGTAATTTCAAAGTTAAAAATTCCAATTTAAAACACAAAAACACAAACAAACAAATTAAGTTATACAAATGGAAGTGGTAGGTCTTTATATTAAATAACAATGTAGCCTGGTCTTTTTTATTGTGGAAGGAGAAGTTTACATTAGTTTTACCAATGAGGACCCAGGACAGTGACTGAATCAAGGCCCAAAATCCTATGGAAAGATGTATTGACATTGCCTTGTCTACATATGTCTTCTTTTTTAATTCTTTCTTCTTATGTTATTGATGTGTAAATTTTTTTTCAGATGGTAAACTGTACCAGGAGAAGGTCCAGTCCATGTTGTGTCTGCGTCAGCACAGTAGTGAAGGGAAGTCCACCTGTAGTTCTGTGTTCTCACTCTCCCCAGCTCCATTTCCTGAGATAAAAGCTGATGGTAATACACCCCATACACTCAGCAGATCTCAGCAGATGTCTCAATTTATATGTGGATAGATTTTTAAACAAAAGTATACATAACCTGGTTGCAAAAAAGCCTGATGCAGTTAGATTATAACCTCACTAAAGAATCTGCCAGGATTCTGCGGGCTTGGAAAAGTGTCCAGTTTTATTGCATATACTAAAAATTTGTCTTTCTGAGCAGTTTTCTGATTCTGACACATCCCATATCATAACACTTTGCACTTAAAAATCGTTAAATCATTAAAAAGGCTTCAGATATGTTTTTGCAGATTGTTAAGGTAATTGGATATTTGTGTATCACATAACACACATAAAAAAATTCACTATACATACAATATTATATTGTAAATCATATTTTAGCTATTTTGTTTCCTTGATTTTAATGGCTCAGTTCGAATATCTTACAGTAACATCATGTGGAGGTCCCATAATAATGCTTCATGGCTTTTGTGAAGCGATAAATTGACTACAATTTGCCTGATTCCATTTTCCCATGTCTAAGGACCAAGCTGTGAGTCTGAGGAAGGGCTAATGGGTTTAATATAAGAAATAAAACTCTTATAATCTGTTATGTGCACCTGTGTGTGATGATAAACAGTCAAGAGAAGATTTTTAATTAGAATTTTAGAATTGATTTATTTTATTCTGGATCTTTTCTATAGAACATATTTTTAATAGATTTAAGTTGATATTATTTATTGGTCTATTTACTGATGTTTGGATTAAACCCATTCAAACAACCAGAAAACTGGTTTTAACTGAATAGAGAACTAAATAATAAGAGCTCAATAATAAAACCAAAAACTTTATACTTGTGGTAATGATAATGGTACCCAAATAATCAATCAATAAATCAATCAATCTACAGTATCAGTCATGGTCCCATTGCCATGCTTCACAGACCTCCAATCTTAAAAATTATACATTATTAATTTAAATGGTCATTTTTGCCTATATTTATCAATGGTGCTAATAATTTTGTAGCTATAGAAGACACATTTTAGGACAGATCAAGTAGGTCAAGTTTATTTGTAAGCTGTATATAATAATCAAATAGAATTTCTCACTCCAAAGTGCACCTGCCTTCATTTTCAGATCATGACGGTGACATTTTGTTTCACACACCAAACATCTTTACTCCTTCTCCCTATTCTTCTTCGGAAAACACCGGCTGTATGGGGCAGGATGTTTCTAGCAAAGCTTTCCCTAGGCCTTGTGAACTAGACAAGGCTCCTACCCTGAATGTGCAGCATGTATTTGACAGCACAGTAATACTGAAAGTTGGAGAGGGGCAGGTCCTAAACAGCCATGAGTCAGCCAAGGCAATCTGTGAATCTCTGGATATAGTTGATGATGTACGTCATGCTGTCTCCATCAGCATGGGAGGAGAAAAGGAAGCTCAAACAGAGGACGGCAGTGTCAGCACTGACTTGGTTGGAGAAGAGGCTCTGCAAAGGCCTGACAGTCTAAAAGGCATCCAGTCTTTTCAAAGGAGCCACAGTGACCTTGCTAGCCTTGGTTTGGCCTTTCCAGGACAAAACGTTTCTATGGTTGTTGGTCGATGGCCCAGCATAACTGATCGCACCACCCCAAATGATGATTTGGAGAGTTACACCTACTCTCCTGGCTATGACCAAACACACAACAAGACTAGTGACAGGTAGAAATGATTTCGAATTCACTGTTCTTCTAAATTATGAGGAGCCTCATTTATAAACATCTTATTTTTTTTTTTATTCTGTTTCTATACTTTTGAAGAGCTGCTTTGAGACAATGTGAATTGTTAAAAGTGCAATACAAATAAATTGAATTGAATATTGAATTGGTACTCATGCTGCATTCACATTTTTATTCAGGTTTTACAAGCTATGAACATAGTTGATGAAATCAAATGTTATTGATAACAGTTATTTATTCTGAACTTTCCACCTAACTGTTTAAAAATTTTAATCCAAATCATTTATTTCCCTCATTTATCCATAATTTCTTTCTCTCATAATTTGTTCTCTGTTCTTTTTTAAGGTCTGGTACAGAGGACTTTGTGGTTTTAATCTGTTGTGGACTTTATGATCTGCTGAGAGGTGTCCTGCTACTGCTGCCAGACCTCATGCTGGAGCAGGTGATGGATAAAATGATCCAGCCTGAAGCCCTTGTTGTCTTGGTTAACCATCCGTCCCCTCTCATTCAACAAGGGGTCCTAAAGGTACTTTATCTCCGTTTTCTATTTTTATTCACTCTTTAATATTAATCTTCTTTCAAACAATTACAGCAATGGGGCAAGTAATATTTCATTAACATCGTGTGATTCTTTGTTATGTATCATTTGTATAATAAAAAAAATCTTAGCCATAGCTTAGATACATGCCACAGTAAAATTAATAAAAGCCTACTCAATGTTTCTATGCTAGATATTTTATGCAGTTATGCTGTTATTAAGACACTACACGTTTAGCATATCCAAGGAAAAGAACTGTTTGGAGCATGTTTTGTGTTAAATATGCAAAATAGTTTGTGAAACAGCACACTTTAATGGCAGCAGTGATGACAACAAGATGTGTTCATGGGAAGCAAACAATTACGGGATCATTTCGCACAGAAATAGCTAAATGAAACAAATATTTTATTAATATTTTATTTTAAAATAAAATAAATTAATATTTTATTTTATTTATCGAGCATGCATGTGTAAAAGGACAGATTGTGTCTAGGCAAGCCAATAAGACAGCAGGGTCTAGAACATTCTACTTCAACAGAAATGATGTTGTCTCTTTCCAATGCACACAGCTGCTGGATGCATATTTTAGTCGAGCTCAAAAGGAAGAGAAAGAGAAATTCATAAGGAACCATGGCTTTTCTCTGCTGGCCAACCAGTTGTATCTGCACCAGGGGACTCAGGGTGTGTTAGAGTGTTTGCTGGGGATGTTGTTTGGCCGAACTGTAAGCTTAGAGGAGGAGTGAGTATTTTGCATTTTATAAATTTTCGTGTTCTTGATTATTTAAATTAATTATACCTCTCATTATTATACTGCTGAAATAAAAAAAAGCCTCTACTATAAATATTTTTTTTATTTTCTCCTTTGACCTAGTCTTGACCTGGAAGACATGGAAGGTGTTTCTCCTTTCAGAAAGCGATCTGTGGTGCCCATATTGGGGCTTTTGGAAAACTCTTTGTATGAAAACTCACTGGTCCACAATGCCTTACGTGTTCTCCTGCAGCTGCTGAATGCTTGCCCAAAACTGGCTGATATACTGCTTGACCATGGCCTCCTCTACGTACTCATAAACACCTTGTCCACACTCAATGGCCTAGAGAATGGGTAATGATAATTATTGTCTCTTTCTTCTGTAGAGTTTAGAAAAAGGGACTAAATTTGCAATGGAGACAATACCCAGTCTGTTTCAGTGGAATATAAATTAAGAATCTAATAAAACAATTGTCATTTAAAAGGTTACAGTGCATCCAAAAATATTTACAGCACTTCACTTTTTCTACATTTTGTTATGTTACAGCCTTATTCCAAAATCAATTAAACTTCTATAATAAATTAAGAATCTAATAAAACAATTGAGTAATTTAAAAGGTTACAGTGCATCCGAAAAGCATACCCACAGCATGATGCTGCCACCACCATGCTTCACTGTAGGGATGGTATTGGCCAGGTAGCAGTGCCGGGTTTTCTCCAAACATGACCTTGCTATTCTAAACACTTGCTAGTCTAAGGAGTTAAATCTTTGTTTCACCAGACCAGAGAATTTTGTTTCTCATGGTCTGAGATTAGGGGGCATGGTGGCTTAGTGGTTGGCACGTTCGCCTCACACCGCCAGGGTCACGGTTCGATTCCCACCTTGTGTGTCTGGAGTTTGCATGTTCTCCCTGTGCCTCGGGGGTTTCCTCCGGGTACTCCGGTTTCCTCTCCCGGTCCAAAGACATGCATGGTAGGTTGATTGGCATCTCTGGAAAATTGTCCGTAGTGTGTGATTGTGTGAGTCAATGAGAGTGTGTGTGCCCTGCGATGGGTTGGCACTCTGTCCAGGGTGTATCCTGCCTTGATGCCCGATGACTCCAGGCTCCCCGTGACCCGAGAAGTTCGGGTAAACGGTAGAAAGTGAGTGGGTGGGTGAGTGGTCTGAGAGTCCTTCGGGTGCCTTTGGGCAAACTCCAGGTGTTCCATCATGTGCCTTTTGCTGAGGCGCTTGAAACAGGAAGCAACGTCATACGCACATGACGACAAGGAGGTTACTGTTGTGCGTAATTGCGTCATTCGGACGGGAGTAGTTTTACGTGGGGACGTGGAGTAATGCAATTTTACCTCAGGACGTCTGTAATATTAATTGGCCAATTCGCACGGGACAAGACATCTCAGTAAAACTAGCAGAAGTTGGAGGGGTAACTCACTTTACGCACAACAGCAGTAACCTCCTTGTTGTCATGTGCGTATGACGTTGCTTCCTGTTTCAAGCGCCTCCATGCTTGCAAAACGGGCCAAAAACTACTTTTAAACAGGAAATGACGTAATTTTACCGTACATATTTACATCGGGTCGATTCGGACGGGATTAGTATTACCTGAGGTAATTTTTCCGGACCTTTTTACAGACGGATTGTCTGTAATGATTACCGAGATGGCACATTCGGACGGGTCTAAAATCACAGAGAAGCTCTGGTAATAATTACTTTACCCCCACGTCCCCACGTTAAACTAATCCAGTCCGAATAGGACTTTACTGTTGTTAGAAAAAATTACCGAGGTCCGGAGCCCATAGACAATCTGATCTATACCTGTAGGACATGCACCACCTGGTGGATATTGTGTGTATTGACTGTTTTTATTTACATTACAAATTGTCCCAACTTTTTTTAGAAATGGGGTTGTAATAGAATTATCTCAGAAAAAGTAGAAGTATCTAATTATCTTGTGCATTGGTTTGGTTAGTTGATGATGAAAGTGCAGCGACCTGATGTACATCTTTGTTTTTTTTGTTTGTATGTTTTGTTTAATAATAAATATGTTATTTAAACGGTATATTTATACTCTTTTTACAGGATTCCTCAAAATGACTATAGACTTCTTGTATGTGACATACAGCAGCTACTAGTGGCAGTGACCATCCATGCTTGCAGCTCGTCTGGCTCCCAGTACTTTCGCATTATTGAGGATCTTATCACCTTGCTGGGTTTTATGCAGGGCAGCAAAGTATATCGCACTCAGGGTAAATAACTCTTGTATTAATTACTTAAATGATAATAACATATTATTAGCAAACTATCCACTAAGACTCCTACCCATCTACCAATTAGAAATGGCTAGGGCTTTGCAGTTCCATATACTCCTATCAGCCATTAACTTCATTAAGACAACAGCCAATCAGGACTCTCGGAAGTTGAGTGCCTCTGTCCACACTTCTGCCCCACTGCAGCTCACTGTTCATCAGAAGCACAAGAGCATTACAGGTGAGAACTGGGCATGTAAATTTGTTACAGACTTGTCTGTTAATGCATAGCTTAATATCTACATTGTCTGTATTTCTACACTATTTTCTTGCATTGTTTGTCTGTGTGTGCCACACTAAGCATGGAGAACAGAAAGAGGAGTTGTTTCAACCAAATTTCTTCATGAGTGTAGAGGACAATATCAGGCAAAGCATGAAAGCTTTTGTCAGTGTTATATTGTCTGTGTATTAACTGATTTAAAGGCAAAATTGCTATAAACTCATTTGAAAGGAGAAGCAATTGGTGTTACAAGTTACACCTTCACAGTGAATGCAGCATAAATATCCAGATATTCTCTTGTCTAAAAAAATAATTGGTATTGACTGAATTTACCAGAATAACGACATGTGTTATTTTTGTTGTGTGTGTATTTGGCACAGGCCAGCAGAAATTCTCCTTAGTACAATCAGATTCACTGCTGATGCGAATGCGCTCTGTGGCTAATGATGAGCTTACCCAAATGATGCAACGGCGAATGAGTCAGGAAAACCCAATCAGAGCAAGTGAGAGCGAGTTTATTCAGAGACTGCAGAGACTTGTAGTGCTGGCTGTCAACAGAATAATATACTATGGTAAATTTCCAAATAGACATCTGACTTCCTTATTATTTATTCTTACATCTATTATATTTGTCCAGCAAATCTTTGTATTCTTTCTGTCATTTATTGGGCAAATATTGCAGACATGAAATATATATACATAAAAGGTACATTTTAATAATTTTGATCACTAATATACTGCTACTCTGTTAATGCTTATATGGATGTACAAATGGAAACTGAACTACTTAAAAAGTTGGAGTCCATATTCATCTATTTATATTACTAAATATATTATTGAAATATTTGCTTTTTGTGCATACCTTATCACTCAACAGACAACAGAAAGGATTTCCTTGACCTAAACTTTCCAGAATCTCCCGATCACTCAGTGAGCACATCCTTAAATGCTGAGCAAATATCAGAGGAAAATAACCTCACACATCCTGTTCCTTTCCCTCTTGTTGATATGAGATGTTTCCAGAAAGATCTTCTCAAGCTCATGATGGAGGGCCTAAAAATCGGGCTGGTTAGTGACACATGCCTTACTGTTTTTGTTTAATAAATTATACTATACATTCAGCATACACTCACCTACAGTATGTTAGGAAAACCTGTACACCTGCAAATTCATTCTGTTATCTAATCAGTTAATCTAATCAGATTTTGTGAAGAAACTGCTGCTGAGAAACAAAAATTTCACACACAACAGTCTTTAAGTTTTGTATGCTTAATTGCAAGAAGATGTATTTCTAAAAAAAAAAAAAAAAAATGTCTGATCACATCTCATTGTTTTTTACCTCAGGGCGTTACCGGACAAAGTGGAGCTCCAAGACAGCAATGGTGTCGCATTCTTTGGTCCTGCAGGGACACTTTCCGGATACAAATTGGTCGGCTGCTGGTGCACACACTTAGTCCTGCTCTTCCTCTCGAGGACAGGAAGAAAGCACTAGAGTTTGTGCATGAGAAATATCATTCTGACATCCTCAGAGAAAGCCTCAGTCCTGGACTTGAGGTGACCTGTCACAGCACAAGCACTTTATTTATTTATTTCTTTGTTTGTTTGCAGAAGTGCCAAAAGAGGAAGTGAGTCATATGTCAGCAATGCTTAGTTGGATGACCGTGGTCATCATGCCGAATTTGTTGTATTTAATTAGAAGGGGGACTCTTGGCTACCTACATATTTACTAAAAGTTGGCTACACAGGTGCACAGAAAAACAGAGGAAAATTAATCAATTGAATACACCTTTGGAACCAAAGCAGTTGTTTCAACTAAATTTCTTCATGAGTGTAGAGGACAATAGCAGGCAAAGCTTGAAAGCTTTTGTCAGCCATTAGTTTGTATTTATTATTACTTTTGTTATAACAGATTCAAGTTATTTCAGTGACCATCATTTTCTTTCATCAATGGAAGGTTATCAACAATTTTGTCTATGTGTGTAACGTTTCTTATGTAAGTATGCTGTACCTCAGCTAGTCCTGGCTATAAGATACTCATTTTGTTTGGACTTTTTTTTGCACTTTTTGGACAGGGTCCTATAAGATCCACCTCCAATATATACTTACAAACATTACTATGTGTTTAAATTGTAGGTATCCTCATAACTTTTAATTTTTCAGTTTCTATAATTAATGGGTATTGCAGTTTATACAGTAGGTCCCATGTCAGTGCAGCATGATCTGAGAAAACCTCAAATACCTGATATTTGTGGATTCATCTTCATTTGTTTGAAGTATGCTTTATTGATTCTGTGCAGGAAACAAGAACATACTGTATGCCTATGACATGCTTCTCTGCCAACAATTCTTGAGTCATGACAGCACCTGAACCTACTTCACATGCAACTGTCTTGACTTCAAGTGATAGTAGCCCTAGTGCCTGTAGCAGTGGATTTTGTTGTTTTTTTCCCCCAACAGAATACTTCCTGACAAATTTTCTTTAGTTTAGGCCCATGTCCAACCTTTTTATAAGCATATTAAGCAGCTACCCTTTCTAAGAAGTGAAAGTGGTGTTACCATCCAGTTTTACCAACCCATCTTTAACTTTGTTACATGTACATTATACACTGTCTGGCCATCAGAAATCTCACATTTTGATATTTTGTTGAACTGCCTTTTGATGATGGGCTTCTTCTTTTCTTTGCTTGATGTAGGCCAATAATTTGACTAATTTTAATTCATTTTAATTACTGCAGTATTATTTTTAATTGAAGGCTCTTAGATAATTCCTTAGTTAAATTCATTTGGTAACTTTTTTTTGGCCACGCAGTTTACATGACAATATTGTCCCTTCAGGTTTCTCATAACCATAGGACCTGAAATGAATATAGAATTTCCACTAATTGAGGAATACATTTAAATTTGTATATCATGCCTCCAGCTATATGCTAAAACTTGTTTCTGGTGTTGAAGATTACTTTGTGGTGAAGCGACTCATTTATCTCCTTGATATTTCTCATTGGAAATGCACCGAGATGGACTTTTGCATTAAGTGCACAGTAATCAAACCCAAGTTCCTATTTGTTTTTTTTGCAACCATCATCAGTATGGATGCTCGTGGATTGTCTAATTCGAATAGTCACGGGTTTTTGATTTATAGAGATTTTGCTTTTCAAACGACACAGAGTAGGCCTTCTTTCATATATGATGAGGAAATAAAAGCTGTATTTCTGATGCATTGTCTCATGTTCATCTTTTTATCTTTCATCTTTAAACTGAAATGCCTCAGCATATAGAAAATAATATTAATACTCCTTTTTAAAAAAAATAATAGTGTAGTAATATATATTCCAAATCCATTTTTATTTATTAATGTTTATCAACATTATTATATGCAGTAATTGTGTGAATTATATGTATAACCTATTATAATTAAATTGTTTAACAGCATGGACCCAAGCTAGCTCTCTACCTGTATGAGATGCTTCATGACCACAAAGATAGCATCAGTAAGGAAGAACAGGCAGCTGCAAATACCTTCATGACCGCTCTAAAGTTGTGTGGCCATCGCTGCATCCCTCCAACTGCACCACCCAAACCAGACCTAGACAAGGCAATCAGAGAGGTAGGTCACTACAACAGCTCTCATATTAGAGTTGTTGTGTCACTAAATTATATTTTGCATCTTTGCTACTATTACAGCCTCCAAACTTGTGGGAAGGCGTTCTAATAGATGTTGGAACATGGCTACGGAGATTTGTGAATGTTTAGTCTCAAGAGAATTTATGAGCTTGTGCAATGATGTCAAATATGAGCGCTCCAGCTTATCCCAAATATTATTTGAGAGAGAGTTTAGAGATATCTCAGTACAATGAAAGTGTGATAAGTCTAACCACTTAAATTGATCACTGGATCACTCCACATTACACAATAAACTTTTCTTTGTTATTTTTTTCTTTAAAGGAGCAACTCAAATATGAGTTAGAGACAAAAACAAGCAAAGGTGCATGGGAGAAAAAACTGGCCAGTGCCCAAAAGATGTGAGTTATTTTAAAACAGTACTTTTATTTTTTGCGTTGTATGCTTGTTTATACTATACATGTTATACATTTTTTCCTCTGCAGTCTAATGCAAAGATTGGATGGTAAATCAAAGGACATTTCCAAAATTGCAACAGACATCACTCAGAACATGTCTCTTAGACAAGGCATAGAAAGGAAGAAGGTCATTCAGCACATCCGAAGCCTTTACAAGACTGACCTGAGTGGCAGCCGACATTGGCAAGAGCTGGTGCTGCAACTCACCCATGATCGGTCAGTAACCGATTTTTTTTTTTTAATTATCTTGGATTAATTTCAAGTTACTGCACTTTATTAACTTTTTAATAATCTGAATGCAGAATCTAGCAGTTGACACTCACTTGTGTCCATGAACCAAATAATTTTGTAAGGTTTTAAGCTTGAGCACAAGAATTTTGTCACTAGGATTGTGTGTGTGCCTGTGTGTGAATGTATACAAAACTAAATGTCTGTTTGTTTTTAGCGCAGTGTGGTATGATCAGTCCTCTTATCCAACATCGTGGCAGCTGGATCCGACCGAGGGCCCCAACAGGGAGCGCAGGCGTCTGCAGCGATGTTATCTCACCATCCCTAATAAATATCTTCTCAAGGACCGCTGTAAACCAGAGGGTACACAGTATTGTCATACAAAATGGGAAGTGTGTTAGACAGATTATATTCTAAATCACTGTAGAGAGGATTCTGGAGCTATTAAGGGCTTAGATATATAAAAATGTTTGCTGACATATTAGCTGATGTTCATGTATTGTGATATGACAACATGCCTGTCATATTGGAATGGCTGCAATGTATGCAATATAATCAAATGTATTCCTATGGTTATATGGGAGTGCCATAACAGTAGCAGCTGTGAATCTTTATTCTAAATATTTAACAGATATTTTATGGATTTTGCATACTGGTATCAAACATCATACTGGTTGATTATAAGTCATAAGTGATCTACTAGTCTCAGGGGAAGACAAAAACCATTTGTGTAGAAAATCTTGGTTAACTCTGTTTAATTCACTTTAAGTAACTGAGTTTATCCTGGAAAGTTCCTTCCATCCAAGATGGCAATGCCACTAACTTGTATGGCTTAGCACAATGAGCCATTTACCTTTTCATATTTATGATTAATTTTTATAATATTTTGGAATGCATGACATGTCAGCAAGTTTTATGCTAATAGATTTATGTAAATGTTCCAAATGATTGTTGTAATCTTGCTCCCTGGACAGACCCTATCAAGGCCCCACTTTCTTACCTCTTTGAAGAAAAGACCCACTCATCTTATTTTTCCACAGTGAAGGATAAAGCCACTAGTGAGCCAATCAGGTACTGCTACCTTAAAACTCTACAACTCTATCACTATTGCATCGTGTATCTAATAGTAATACTGTAAATAAAGCATTTGGCTTTTTTTGAAGCCACAGGAAAGAGACTATTTAAACATGCTCTCTTGTCATTTCTTTAGATTCACAAGGAAGTGCATGAATGTAGCACCCTCCAGAGAAACTGCAGGAGAATTGTTGCTGGGTAAACTCACTATGTTAAAAACACACACACACAAAATATGTTTTGAAAATAGTATGATCCATTGCAATGTTTTGTGTGTCTGTAGGGAAATCAGGGATGTACTTTGTGGAAGACAATGCATTTGAGGCCAGTTATAGCCAGGTTAGCACAGCAGATTGTTGTGAAAATTGTGGCACATGAGTGGCTTAATCTGAAAGACCTTTTTTCTTCACAGCAGATTCCTCTGGGAGAGATGGAGTCTGCATCCTTCTGCTGGACTTATGAGGAGATAAAGGAAGTACACAAACGCTGGTGGCAACTTAGAGACAATGCTGTAGAGATCTTCCTCTCTAATGGCCGAACTCTGCTTCTGGCATTTGACAATACAAAGGTATTTTTTGAAAATTTTGTACAATGACCAGTTATTGCACATTATATAGGCACAATATTTAACTCTCTTGTATAAGAAGTGGTTTAAATTCATTTTCTAGATACTCCATCCAGAGTGACCCAACATCATAAAATGTTCAACGAATATACATTTGATATTTATTCTTATCATACAAGGGATGTACAAAATGTTTAATGTCTAAACTTTACAGGTCTGATTATCACCATTCTTTTTATTGCTGTTGTTGTTTACTTTAAATAAATAAATAAATAGCATATTAGGTAAATTAAATGTATTGGTTTTAATTATTTATTTTCCTCTCCTCTCTCAGGTTCGTGATTATCTCTACCACAGCATCCTCAGTTCTGAGCTGCCCAACCTGCTAGAATATGATAATATAAATGCCCTCACACACTTGTGGGGCACCAGCCAGATCACCAATTTTGAGTATCTCACCCATCTCAATAAGCATGCTGGGCGCTCTTTTAATGACTTAATGCAGTATCCTGTCTTCCCCTTCATCCTGAGTGACTACACTAGTGAGATGTTGGACTTGCAGGACCCAACCATTTACAGGTAAAACATTACAATAATCTAAGCTGCAAACAAACATAAACCTATTGTCTATTAAAATTCATTTTGCACAACAAATGCACAGTCGTTCAAAAAAATTAATTAAATTTTTTGTTGTTTAGCATTCCACTTGATATTAAGTGAACACTTTTCATTATTAGTGGTAATGAACTTAAATGATAGGTTTTTGGTTTTATAAACAAAGATAAAGCAAGAATTGAAATGGTAAGACCTTCAGTTTGCTACGCACTGAAGACATTTGGGTTTGACACCAGAATAATACAAGTTGATAGATTAGAATTTTAGATTTCAATTCCTGATATTTGCACCTGTATGTATTAAACAACATAGCGGTTTGTGGCAAATCACCACAAAGAGGAAAAAAATCTAGTATAAGAACAGACAGTGCTAAAGTAAATTAAAGTAAATAACACTTACGATTTGGTTGCATATCTCTTGCTTATAATAGCTGCATCAAACTGGCAACTGACTAACGTTACCAAACTATGGCAGTCTTCTTGTGATGCTTTTCCCAGACTTGTAGTGTAGCTTCTTTCAATTGTTTGTTTTGGGTGGTTGAGTTAGGTAGATAAAATACTTTTATCCCCCCAGATAAAATAATTCTACTGTTGGCAATGTGTTTTGGGTCACTGACTTGCTGTAGAATAAAGATCCTCTCAGTTAGATTGGATGCACTTCTTCTGAATTCATCCTGAGGGTACCATCATGAGTTAAATCATCAATAACAATTAGTGAGCCCGAATCCAGTACAGCAATTGAGCCTGTCATGACACCATTGGCCATGCAGGACAAATGAGCTCCTATGTTTTTGGATCATGAGAAGATCCTTTCTTATTCCACAATTTGGCCTTCCTATCACTTTGGAAAAGATTCATGCTTGGTTCTAGATCTCTTGTGCCTAATTACTATTTTTGATTGCTGTTTCCAATCTTTCCATTTCTTACTGCTGATGAGTGGTTTGCATTATATGGTATAGCCTCTATATTTCTGCCTTCAAATGTAGATTGTGATACTTTTAACCCTGCCTTGTAGGAGATGGAGATGTCACTGATTTTTGTTTTTTATTATAGCTCTCATAATGTTTCCATCATCAACCGCCTTTTTTTTTCTTGGCCGACCTGCCTGGTTGTTTAAAGGTTTTTTCTTTTTCAAGACATTCCAAATTGTTGTACTGGCTATGCCTAGTGTTTGTGCAATGCCTAGATGATGGAGTTTCCCCTTTTTTCTCAATTTCAAAATAGCTTGCTTTTCTAAGAGCCAGTTTTCAGGACTTCACACTAGTTTATCCTTTTTAACAACAAATGCAGCCTTGCCATGTGAAACCCAAGCCATAGACCATATTAACTCCATAGTGTACACATCTTGATGTAGGTATCAGGAAATTAAATCTGAAATTCAAATCTATTGCATCCATATCCAAATGTCTTATGAATAGTAAAACATAAAATGGGTCTTTCTTTTCCAATACTTTCAGAAGGGACTGTATCTTAAGCCTAAGCATCCTGTGCTACTTACCTATTTCTGAATGAACATGAACATCTTTACTGACCACATTTTTCATAATGGTCCATTGATTAAAATACACACATTACATTTTCTATTTAAAAATCAGGCAATACTTAAATATTAAATGAAAATATTATTGTACATCTGTCCACTATAACTGTGCCGAATTATTGCACCACTATCAGGCTGACACTGGTTCCACAACATTCCTGTTAACTTTGGGAATTCTGAATTATAATGATCTTATCAGCTGGGGCCTTTATATTTAGAGGTAGATTCAGTGTGGCCATAGAAAACTAAAACACTCTAAAACACTATGAATACATTTTATTACTGATCATCTAATGAGGCAATAGTCACTGTAAAATAGAGTGAGTGATTTTCAGAAACATGCTATTTGAAAGTTTCTAGTGCAATAGAAAATCACATTTTCTATGAAAAAAGTTTGATTTCTTGTTCAGTATGGACTTTATTTATAATAGTTGTTTAAATACTTTTTTACTTTAATAATTTTAATATGTTTAAATTGATTATACTTTGGAATTTATACTGTATCTTTTATTTTGGCAGAAACCTGAGCAAACCTATTGCAGTACAGTCAAAAGAGAAAGAGGACCGATATGTAGCCAACTACAGGGTACTGCTTTAGCTCTTTTTGAATTTATTTAAACTTAAAATCATGAATCAATTACTAGCTATAATCCTGAATAATGAGTAGCTATATGAACTCTTTTATAGTATTTGGAGGATGAATATAAGAAGGGTGCACGTGAGGATGACCCTATGCCCCCTGTACAACCATACCACTATGGTTCCCACTACTCTAACAGTGGGACCGTGTTGCATTTCCTAGTCCGCATGCCTCCCTTCACCAAAATGTTTCTGGCCTATCAAGGTAATCTCACACTCTAGCATACAGTACATATACACAACCTGAGTATGTTGTGCAAGGGCAGTGTATTAAATGCCCATGGTCATCCTAACAGGCATTTTTCATAATTAGTGTTTTGCAGTTTTGGAGAACTGCTTTCAAAGTGGCCAGTGTTTGGAACTGAAAAGGCTGTCATTCTATGACTCTGTCTGTTTTTTATTATTTCTGAAAAATATTTTTCTCTGACGTCCTTAGACCAGAGCTTTGATATTCCTGACCGGACCTTTCACTCCATGAAGACCACATGGAGACTCTCCTCTTATGAGTCCATGACTGATGTTAAGGAATTGATCCCGGAGTTTTTTTATCTGCCAGAATTTCTGGTGAACAGAGAAGGTATTATTTTTTCCACATTTCAAGAGTTTCTACTTTAGCATTCAATTTTCCCTTCCAATTGTGTATATTGGACTACATAGTGTCTAAATTATGGCTTAATCATCCGCATCATCTTTTTACATTATTTACCATTAAATGCCAGTTACACTCACATTAAAAGTCTAATAAAGATTTTTTTAATTTTGTTTTCATGGAAATGTTTTTGAAAGTATATTATCACAATAACAATATAACCATATGTCTTTCCCCATACCAGGTTTTGACTTTGGAATTCGTCAGAATAGTGAGAGAGTGAACCATGTGAATCTGCCTCCATGGGCCAGGAATGACCCACGACTCTTCGTGCTGATCCACAGACAGGCTCTTGAGTCTGAGCAGGTGTCTCAGATGCTCTGCCAGTGGATAGACCTGGTGTTTGGAATGAAACAGAAGGGCAAGGCTGCTATCCAGGCTATCAATGTGTTTCACCCTGCGGTTAGTTTTTTGCTTGACTGAGAAGTCTTCTGTTCTTCTGCACTACAATATTGACCTCCACTTTTTGAACATCCCATTCCAGCTTTAGTCTCCACTTTGATGTTATAATTAGCTTCCTATTCAGGTAAGGCGTTCTACTAGATTTTGGAGCATGACTATGTGGATTTGACAATTCAAATGTGAAGTTGTATCCACTGATGCTGGATGGGAAAGTGTTCCCAAAGCACTAAGGGTGCATTGTTGTTGGCAGGATTATTATAATTACTTTTTAAAACTAATTTGTGAGGTACATACCATGCTAAAAAACTGTTATAATAATTCTTCAAACCGAATACCAATTTTCATTTTATAAGTGCTTGCCATCAAGTTTTGGCAAATGCTGGATTGATTCTAAATATGTATTTTTTTTAACGCTACATAAAGTGTGGCATTATTTTTCTGTACATTGTGTGATGTGGTTAAAGGTATGTATGTTAAATGGGGAAGAGATGGGATAGTCACATACTGTACATGTCACATTCATTGTGTAGAGCTGTTTTCCCTCTCTCGAAAATAGGAAAGGTGCCCTCTTATATCTTCCTGGAATTTGAATGAACTCTACTAGTAATCACTGATTTTGTTGTACCTTTCAGTCCTCTTTAAATTAATGCACTAATCACAGTCTTCCCTGTAACAGATTAATTTTCTTAAATGTAATCCCTTTTCTATCTCATCAAACCCGGTAATGTTAATCTCCTCACTCAACATAGTGTTTACAAAGTCTACACACCCTTATGAAAGTTTTTTTAAATACAAACACAGAAATAACAACATAAATATAACTTGTTACATCTTTAATGCAATATTCAAACATACACATTATCAATGACCCACCTCCATGCATAACTGTGGGGATGGTATTCTTATGGTCATAAGCCTGGCCTTTTGCACAACATACATACCGCTGGACCATATGTCCAAACAGTTCCAGTTTGGTTTCATCATTCCATAGAACTGTTTCCCAAACTCCCAAACAGTCTTAACCAAATTCCTCCTGGCTTATTCTAATCGACTTTTGATGATCCTTTTGGTCGAGAGTGGAGTGTGTCTTGGATTCCGGCCATGAAGTCCTTGTTTATTCAGTGCATGTCTTATAGTTGCCAGTGAATCACTTGTACCAGCCTTCATCAGGTCATCCTATGGGTGTCTTGCAGTCACATGTGGATTTTTCTGTTATGTTTAATGTTATTTTTTTAAAATCTTCTTCAGGTGTGATTAAATCATCACCTCTCTAGCTTTTGTAAAAGCTTATTTATGTTTCCCATGATTGTAACTTGCTAAAATGTTGTTCACTACCTTATGCCACATTATTTGAGTTATTGAAATTAGGCGAATACCAAATTCTTAAGTCTGGTTGCGAAAGGTCCAATTTCTGAACACTTGAATACTTTTTATGTAGAAGTTATTTGAAGTACATTTCCCCCTAAAAAAAGAATGGGAAGTCCAGTATTTAGTTTAATTTAGATAATTGCATGAATGTGCTTTAGGAACACCTGTGATGAGTTAGTGTGTTTTTTATTAGATGGGCAGTATATGGGAGTATATTGTATCCAATAGAAATTTTTTTTACACTATTTGTGAAATTTGGTGCAATGGGAGAGGACAGTCTAAGAAATTTTAACACAGATTTATAAAGTGCTGGAGTGATGAGAGAAAATGTTACTGTACCTGTGAACAGGAAGAACAAAACAGGAAGTAAAGAAATTAAACGTCAGATATAATTAGCAATGTCTTGAAGTTAAGAAACCGATTTTACTTAAAATTCAACTTGAAACGAATACCAGAAGTGAAGAAATATTTCTGCAGCAGTTTCATGTTTTGTTCTCAAATTTAGTAGATCTCCATGTGAACATGATGGTTCCAATGACTTCTGGTCTTTCTCTGTTGTTAAGAGGTGGGGACAGAAAGCACCTAGTCCCCTTAATGGCTGCTTCCAGCTAAATTTGATAATAATATTGGAATATTGGAATCATGTTTTACGTTTACAGCAAGACTGCTTTTTGGAGAGAGAAGATTGTAACATTAGTGAGAAGATTGTAACATTCCAATTTTTTTCATAGTGCAGAAATCATTCTCATCTTCTTAAATATATCATTCCTTTTGTCCCTGAAGACATATTTTGGAATGGACGTTTCAGCAGTGGAGGATCCTGTACAGCGGCGGGCCCTAGAGACCATGATTAAGACCTATGGCCAGACCCCCAGACAGCTGTTCCAAACACCACACATTAGCCGAGCTGGACATAAACTCATAATTGAGGGAGAGTTGCCTGCTGCCATGGGCCTACTGGTACAGCTGGCGTTTAGAGAGAGCCGTGATCCGAACAAGGATATTGTCCACCCGGTAAGACTAAATCCACATTTACCATTTATTATTTAAAAAAAAATTTATTAAAATTTCCACACACATGTAACAAGTCCACATAAAATGGTAAGAAAATGAAAACAAATGTGCAGTAGTTCAAAAACCATGGCTATGAAATACAAAAATATAACTGTCAACGATTACATACATATCATAGTCCTAGTCCCTACACAGTGTGTCAGCAAGCACAACACCCATGTGGGCAAGCAATATGAGTGGAGTGTGAGAGCAAGGTTTTACTTGTCAGTGGAAAACATTGATGTTTTTAGCAGCACTATACATTAAGACACCAAAAAAAAAAGTTGCATGTTCTTTTCAATCTGTTGATACAACTGCTAAAAAATATGAATCCTCTAATGTATAGAATGCCTTTTTTATTCCATCAGGTGTAGCAAAAATAAAATATAATAATTGCCAATATTTTTCCCTTTCCTTCCATCACTGTTTGGCAGTCCAGTAAGCAGTTTTATTATGGCCATATTCCATTTTTTGGCCAGGTCCCATAACCAAATATATCATTGGCTATATTCTACTTACATTTGAACCATTGCAAAATGTTTTTTGCTATCGGTATATTATTCATTTAATTTTATCAATAAATGAATCAAATGAACAAACAATTTACAGTATTTGAAGTTAAGAGATTTTCTGAGAACACGAAAAGTTTTATAATTTACATACCTTATGGAACTGCTTCACCCCTACAGTCCTGCCTGTTCGCTTAGGTCAGCTGAACAATTTATTCTGCACACCAAAAGGTCAAAGAGGAAGCTTGGAGGAGGCAGTGCCTTCTCTGTTGCTGCTCCTAGGCTATGGAACTTGCCTCTGTACATCAGACAGTCACCCACTATTTCATTATTTTAAAACCGGTTAAAAACGCATTTCTATTTCCTGGTTTTTATGTAATTCTGATTTATTATTTTATTTAGTTACTATTTAATTATTTTATTATCTGTATTTTATGATGTACAGCACTTTGCGTTCAGCTTTGGCTGTTTTAAAAGTGCTTTATAAATAAAGTATTATTATTATTATTGTAGAACAAAGTCATATTTGGCAAATTAGCAAAATACATTACTACTAAAGATAGAGTGACTTGTCTTCCCATATAGTCAGGATCCACTATATACTGTATCATCCCACCACATCACCATCTCCGATGGCAGAACCCCCACAACTGTAAGCTGAGTTCTTGTCTGAATACATTGCTCATCTGCGACACTGTCACCAAGCATATTAGTAACCATACCATTGGTTTCGTGACAACACCTTTGATGATTGTTGATTTCAGTGAAGTTAATAATATAAGTTATTGTTTGTGCATATCACAGACATGGGTATATAAGACCTTGTCTCAGTCAGCTGTATGGTCTGGTCTTTATCAGCAATTAGGTCTGTGATGAACTCAGAGTTTGTGATGACCGATTGGTTCCACAGGAGCTCTTGGTTGCAATATTATAAACTGTTGTAGAATAATAAATTATTTACTTTTACATTGTTTACTGTTCAGTGTCACTCAAATGAGGATGGGTTCCCCTCTGAGCCTGGTTCCTCTTAAGGTTTCGTCCTCATATCAGCTCAGGGAGTTTTTCCTTGCCACCATCACCTCTGGCTTGCTCATTAGGGATAGATATATGGTATTTTAAATTTTAAGTTAATATTTTTAAATTAATTTTAAACATTAATTATATATGTTCTTACATTAATTAACCATAATGTAAGAATTTAAAACATATTTAAAACATATAACTGTATTTTAAAACATACAGTATATAGAGTGCCCTCCACAATTATTGGCACCCCGGTTTAAGATGTGGTCGTGGACTTCTAAAAATTCTCTTTTTTTAAACAACATAGAACCCAAATGCAAAAAAAAGAGAAAAATCCACCCTTTCATTTAAGTACTCTACATTACTTTGGTGGTAAAAAAAACAACACAGTCACACATTTAGAAAAGAAAAAACTTGAAATCATGTGTCCCACAATTATTGGCACCCCTAACAATTCCTCTGAAAAATTTAATTGATTTTTTTTATATATATATTTTTCTGTAGTTGCTAAAGTTGGTCAGGGTATCTAGGAACTTTTAATTAGTAATTCATGACTTCCTGTTTCCCTGGGGTATAAATATGACATGACACAGAGGCGTAATTCTCTTACCCATTTGTCAACATGGCAAAGACAAGAGAACACACCATTCAAGTAAGGCAGATGTGTGTCGATCTTCATAAGTCAGGCAATGGCTACAAAAAAATAGCCACTCGCCATAACTTGCCCGTATCTACAGTCAAAGGAATCATTAAGAAGATTAAAACTGGAACAGTGACAAACAAGGCTGGAAGAGGTCCCGAGTTTATTATCTTGACACAACGCACAGTGAGGAGGAGGATGGTGGAGAAGTAAAAAAAATTTCCTAAGCTCACTGTCACAGAATTGCATCAAAGAGTGTCATCTTGGAATCACAAAGTCTCCATAACAACCATCAGATGCTCTCTACATGCCAACAAGCTGTTGGGAGGCATGCAAGGAAAAAGCCTTTTCTCACTAACACTCACAAACGTAAATGTCTGTAGTTTGCTAAGCGGTACTGGGACTTCAATTGGGATCGTGTGCTTTGGTCAGATGAGACTAAGATTTTTGTTTTTTGGCAACAAACACTCTAAGTGGGTCTGGTGTAAAACAAAAGATGAGTATGCCGAAAAGCACCTCATGCCCACCGTGAAGTATGGTGGAGGATCTGTAATGCTGTGGGCCTGTTTCTCTTCCAAAGGCCCTGGGAACCTTGTTAGGGTGCATGGCATTATGAACGCTTTGAACTACCAGGACATTTTAAATAAAAACCTTATAGCCTCTGCCAGAAAGCTGAAGATGGCTCGTAATTTGGTCTTTCAGCAGGATAATTATCCAAAACATGTGGCAAAATCTACACAAAAATGGTTCAGCTGTCACAAACTCAAGGTCCTCCCATGGCCATCTCAGTCCCCAGACCTCAACATAATCATAAACCTGTGGGGTGAGCTAAAGAGGAGCGTGCATAAGAGAGGACACAGGACACTGGATGATCTAGAAAGATTGTGCAAAGAAGAATGGTCAAAGATCCCTCTCTCTGTGTTCTCCAATCTTGTGAAATGTTATAGGAGGAGATTAAGCGTCTTGTTGGCAAAAGGGGGTTGTACAAAGTATTAACAACAGGGGTGCCAATAATTGTGGGACACATGATTTCAAGTTGGGTCTATATATATATATACTCCTCTCTTCTGTAAAGCTGCTTTGAGACAATGGGAATTGTTAAAAGTGCTATACAGTTTAAATTTGAATTTAAGACCTCATCCTTTGTGAATAAGGCACAATGTCACATGATAAGTGCTGTAAATATGATGATGAAAACTTCAAAAACACATACACAATATAGTATAAAAATGCAAATTGTGAAACTGCATTGAAAAAACGTATTGTGCTTAGGCTCTGCTTCTGTGGGCTTTGCTTCTTTCACTATTTCGAGGAATTAAAATTTATTGCCATACTATGAGGTTTTGCAAGCCCTTTTTCTGTTTTTCAGAGTCCTTTACCATGGATTAAGGGCTTAAAATGGGGTGAGTATGTGGGCTCACCTAGTGCTCCTGACCCTGTGGTGTGTTTCAGCCAGCCACACGGAGAGTGCTTTGGCTCACTGTTGGCACTGCCTACCCGAGCCATCTGTGGCCTCTCCTGCAAGTTCTGCCTTATGATGATCTACAGCAAGGAGCAGGGTGGGGGACATGCACATTAACACACATCATATGTTACACACAAAAAAATTACTGCACAATCACTGAATCAAACCAAATCATTGTGTGTATTGATCTCTCATAAAACTGTACAGGGATACACCCTCAGAGCTTTCTCTACCAGATAAAGTATTTATCTTGTGTATTTAATCTGCTAAACTGCACACAATCATGTTATTGCATAATATAATAAAGCTCTTACAACTTGTAGAGGCCACACAAAAATATTTTAGAATGGTGTGGCCATTTCCTCTGTTTTGCTGTATAATTAAATTATTTGGGTTTAAGATCAGAAGATAAATTATAATACATCTAGATGTGTTAAACAACCTTTTGCTTTTTACCATGCCATTTTTCAAGTAATTTTGCATCATGTGACTGACAGGTGTTTCATGTTGCCCAGGTGGTTGGATACCCTGCTAGATTCGTTATTTAAAAAAATAAGAGTTTTGAATGTGTACTCCTGATTTGAGCCCTGGGGTTTGTCTGTGAATACAGCATTTGTTAAACAATATCAAAAGGATAAAACAACATGAAGGGCAAAAGCAGAGAAAAGAAGGAAGTTGAAAATCAGAGCCATTGCACAAGTATTATGAAGCCAGTATAACAATTTGAAATGTCCTGAAAAGTAAATAATCCACTGGAGTACTAACAACCTGACATAGGGCAGCCAAAGAAAATGACAGCAGTTAATTATATTGTGAGTGTGAGTATTTTTTAAAATCTATTTAAAAAAAAAACGGCAGTCAGAGGAAAAAATAAATTACTCATGATTCAAAACATAGCTCATCAGTCAAGAATTGTGGATGTAGTGTCATGGCGTCGGCTTTCATGGCTCCTGTTGGAACAAGAAAGACAGAGTAGAGACAGAGAGAGAATGCACAACACAAGAATGCAGTTTGGCGATGTCAGTGTGCTGCTGGTTTCTTACAGTACTTGCAGGCTAGGGATATGCAACCAAATATTAAGTATTATTTACTTTCCTTTACAACTGAAAGTTATTTAACAAATCTACAGGTGCATCTCAATTAGAATGTCATGGAAAAGTTCATTTGTTTTAGTAATTCAACTAATTTTTTAATTGGTCTTTTGAAGTATTCAAATTTTTTGTGAATTATAATTGGTAGGTTTTTGTTAAATGTGAGCCAAAATCATTACAATTAAAAGAACCAAAGACTTACTTCAGTCTGTGTGTACTGAATTTATATAATACTGAAATAAATGAACTTTTCCATGACATTCCATTTTATTGAGATACACCTGTAGATGTAAATATAATAAAAATGAAAGCTTAAGTTCTGATCTATTTCTTACTTTGAGTCAACGGTATGTCTTTTGTTGCAATGATGTTCTTAACTCGCCACTCACTGTTACATAGGTGTGAGAAGTATGCATAGCACAGATATCCAGTGGTCCGCTATTCTCAGCTGGGGCTACTGTGACAATACCCTGCGACTCAAGAGCAAGCAAAGTGAGCCACCCATCAATTATATCCAGTGTTCTCCGCTCCATCAGGTCAGACTCTAATAGCATTGTTGACAAGAAAACAAAACAAACTTTTGTTGAAAAATTAGTGGTTTTAATAATCTAACAGCTTGATAGTGTGTAATTTTAACTGGTAGCTGCAAAGTATCATTAACTTTACATTGTTTAATTTGCTTAATATGCCCAATATATATTTATCCCATCAAATCTTTTGCTCATTCCTGTGTTGAATTTATTTAAAAAAAAATGTGCACAAAACCACTTCAAATCCAAGAGTCTTGAGTTATTTTGAATGGAAAATCTTTTTCCTCCTGTGTCATCTACTTTATTGTAATTTATAAGTTTGATTCCCATGAAGCATACTGTACTCTCACTCACTCTTAGGTAACAAGTTGTGCCTGGGTGTCTGATGGTTGTCAGCTGTTTACAGGCAGTAAATGTGGAGTCATCACTGCCTACAGCAACCGCTTTGTGGTAGGTTACTACAGATTGGCATATTGGCATAGAATCACTCTCCTGTTTCTATGCCTATGTGATCCCATAATTATATCAAACACACATGCACAGCAATTTTATATTGGTCTCATTTGTCATTTCATTGTTGCCCCTGTTGCAAATAAAAAATGTAAAAAAAAAATAAAAAAAAAAGGGAACGAGACATACGAATTTTTTGAGATACGAGCTGTGATTCGACCAAATTTTTGCCTTGAGATAAGAGCAAATTTTTGAGATACGAGCATCCGAGCCGCCGAAACAAAGATCCCCAACAACCACATGTGCTCTGTTTCCCCAGCCTCAGCTTCCCGCGTCTCACTCTGTTAAAGCCGCCTTTCCACTGCACACGGCAAACGACGGCAGATAAAACGGAAGTCATTCATTTCCTATGGAGAATCGCAAAGGGGTTGCGTGAGGTGCCGACTATCTGTGGATCCGTAATTTTCGGATCCGTTTTGAGCGTTGGATCAGTTAAAAAATTTGAACTTGTGCGACTACACCGCATCTGATATGTCGACCGGACATGTTTTTATTAAAACGACCGTCAGATGTTAGTGAGGAAAGAGTGACAAAAAAGCAAAAACAAGTGAAGAGAAAAGCGATGAAGAAAATTAAGCAAAATTAATGTAAAGAAAACAGAAATTGTAGCAATTAAGTTCAGTTAAGAGAAACCAAGCATCGCGTTAGTTCTGGCAAGCCAAGTTGTCAAGTGTGCATCAGCTGATAATCAGCTGTCCACGACGTGCACAAATCCGGTTACGACATCCATATTACCCGACCATTTAAATTCCCATTCATTGAGCCACTTTCTAGCGCTTCGCTCATGCTGCGATTTAAACTCCCTCCTCCAACCCTGACTCCACCATGCCGGAACCCGTGTTCGTTGTACCAGTTTATGTCATAAATCTCCACATATTTTTCTCTCTCTCCCTCTCTCTCTAATTATTTAATTATTTATTTATCCAATTATTCATTTATTATTTTCCAAAAAAAAAAAAAAAACTCTATGCATGGTTCTGTTATACGGGGGGTCTATTCTATTTCTAGTTGCTGCTCTCCCCACTCTGTTTATGCATGCGCACAGACGGGCGCGTGGATTCTTGCTCAGAACAGAACCGTACCACCAACACTAACTGTATGCTATCATCTAATAAATTCTCATTTGACAAAGTGGTCCTGACAAAATTTCAGTTAAGTTCATTAATTTTAGTGAAGTTTAGTTAAGTTCCATTTAAGTGTAAAGTAGCATTAAGAGTGCGAGTAAGTGAACGACAGTGAAAGTGTAATTCCTCCTATGTCCTCCGCCTGTTTACTCCTGCCTGTTTACTCCTGCCTGTTTACCTCCTAAAACCAGTTTATTTTTTTAACCTTCTCTTTTATTACTGTATGTTTTTCTCTTTTATTACTGTATATTTTCATTTATAAATATAGTTACTGTATATTTTTCATATTCAAAACACAAACAAAACAAGTGGAGTGGAATTTTGCGAGCTGGAACGGATTAATGGGATTTCAATAAATTTAAATGGGGAAAATAGCTTTGAAATACGTACAAGAAATTTGAGATACGATCAAGGTCACGGAACGAATTAAACTCATATCTTGAGGTATTACTATATAGAATATATATATTTCACGTGAGGTGCCTGCATTGATAAGTTATCATAGAATAAATGCAAAATATGACTGGACGGATGTAGACCTCAAAATAAAGATTATTTTAATTTTATTTTTTATTTATGGCTTATTAGATGTGAGTTTCTGCAGTGGAAAAAAGCATACATGAGATTACATTTATTTAATAGGATTCGATTATGAATGATGGGTGCAAGAAAGTGAGAGCGAGAGAGAGAAAGAAAGAGAGCATGCATAAGCAAAGAGAAAGTTACATTTTTGGTTTAATTTGAAAAAGAAAAAAACAGCGAAGTTATCACCTCATTGATATATTACGTAGCTTACAGTAGTGAAGCTTTTATTATTTATTTAAATTTTAATATTTTTATTTTATTAAATTAACCGGGTACAGGTTGAAAAGTAGCTGATGAATGTGTTTTTTACTGTAGGAAAAGATATTAACCTAATGTGTTCATATTGATTTTGAAGCATGCATCTGTCTACACACATTTGCATTTAATTTCTTAAATATGTTATTAAAAAAGCACATTTAGTGCAGTTTATTTTTTTTTATTTGTTTATACAAATAAAAAAAAACTGCACTAAATGTGCTTTTTTAATAACATATTTAAGAAATTGATAGTACCTATGGAATGTTAATTCTTGATTTTCATTAAGTGGGGCCTGTATGAACCCTGTAATGAATTGTTGTTTCTTAGTTGCAAACCTAATTTTAGACAATCGTCTGGTTATCTTCCCATTTTATTTTGTATTTATAAGGCTTCTAATCAAACACAGATCTAATAACATATCTTGTATGGAATCTACCTGGGAATTGCTGTTTTGTACAAAGTTCTTTCTTTTTTTTTTTCCTGTTTTCCTATTCTAGGCTTCTGAGATGGAAGTCGAGTCTCAGGTTCACTTGTATGGACATACTGATGAGGTCACATGTCTTTTTGTCTGTAAACCATACAGTATCCTGATCAGTGTCAGCCAAGATGGAACAGGCATCATATGGGATCTCAATCGGTTTGTGTACATGTGTCTGCCTGTGTGTTCTGTAGTCATGCCTAGCACTTAATAATCATGAGCAATATTTAGACGAGAGGATGTTTTAAGTGTGATGAAACTCATGTTGATGGCTTCACATTAATGCAGAACAAATGAATTACCAGATACTATTTTTTGCAACAAATATTTGCATCATACATCATAATACGATCAAACAATTTCTCATCATTTATAGAAAACTACAATCATGTATTGGAAAATGTGATAGGTGCTGACAGGTCTCTCCTGTTAAAGTGATTCCACTTCTGAATGTCTACTCTTGGTTTGAGTCCTGGGATTCAGATGACTACAATTGTTGTTAAAAAGGATAAACCAACATGAAAACCCAAGGGGTGTCTATATGATAAAATCAAGCAGTTTTGAAGCTAAGAAAAGAGGGAAAGTCTTTCAGAGCTATTGCAAAATCATTGGGCATAGACAAATCAAAATTTGAAGTGTCCTAAAAAATATTGAAACACAGTCTACTTTACAACCAGACATGGAACAGATCAGCCAGGGAAAACAACAGCAGTTCTTGACAGAAATATTATGAGAGCTATAAAGGAATCTGAAAACAACAGTCAGTAACATTTTCAAAGAAATGCAAAGAAGATCCAGAAGAGGTTTTTTGTCACCTGTTTCTTGTTTGTTTATAAAAGATGATGAAAATCAAACTTGCGTAACAGATATTTTGTGTCGTTAGCCTGTGCTATGTGCAGAGTCTCACTGGCCACAAAAGTCCTGTGAATGCTGTGTCAGCAAGCGAGACAACAGGAGACATTGCGACTGTCTGTGACTCAGGTGAGTTACTTTGGTCTCCAGAACAATTAGTACCTGAATTATGTTCACATGTTTCTTAGTTTCCTATAATCTGTATGCATTAGGATTCATTCAAAATACTTTTGGCTGAAATCAAACTGATCCTGTCACTCTGCACTTCTTGAAGGTCTCTCCCTATTTACTTTCCATAGTCCTTTACAATAATCCAACCTAGAGGTAAGAAAAGCATGAACTAGTGTTTTTGCATTGTGTATTGCCATCATATTTCTTATCTTAGCAATATTTCTCAGATGAAAGAAGGCTACCATAGTTAGCTATATAATATTATCTATATGAGCTTCAAATGAGAGACCGCAGTTATATGCCGGAGTCAGACCAAGGTATTTAACTGCTGCACAAGATGAAATAAAAAGACCATCCAAGGTTACTCTGTAATAAAAAAGCTTACTTCTGGCTGTGTGTGGTCCTTGAACAAGCACTACTGTCTTGTCAGAGTTAAGTAGGATGAAGTTAGTAAGCATCGACTGTCTAATGTCCTTTACATATTCTTCAGTCTTAATAAGCTGGTGTATATCATCTGAATCATGCTGATAACGATTCAGGTGGAAGTTAATACCATGTTTATGAATAATTGCACCAAGGAACAGCATATATAAGGAGAAAAGCAGTGGGCCTAAAACAGAACCTTGTGGAACACCTTTGTATGCTTAAAGAAGTCAACATTTAGATTGATAAACTAATAACGATCAATAAATTAGACCTGAGCCAGGTGAGGGTTGTCCCCTTAACACCAACATTTTCTAGTCTATCAAGTAGAATAGCATGGTTAATGGTGTCAAAGTTAAAGTTAAAGTTACACCGGAAAGGTGTTACCAACAACTATTGTCAGAGACCAGTAGCAAGCTACTGTATTTACCACTTTAGCCAGTGCTGTCTCTGTGCTATGATGGTGTGGAAAACATGAGCGTAACTGTTTAGCTATGACCTTTTCTAGGATCTTGGAACTAAAGGGGACGTTTGATTTTAGATATATTTGGACAAACATATCAGGGGTTTGCTAGTCACTGCTAGTTTCAAAGATTTAGGCACATAGTCAGTGCTAAGGGAAGAATTTATTATTTTTTAAAGGGTTTCAATAGGTAATCGGACTACTGCTATTATCTGTTGAAAGAAATATATAGGTGAGGGATCCAGAATGCAGGTTGATCATTTTAAAATTAAAAAAATCTCAAATTAAAACAGTCTCTTGAAGGGGAGTAAAATAGTTAAGAGTTATGACCAGAAACAGCTATATTATTATCTACAGCATTATCTATCTTATTGTTGGTTTTAATTAAGTTGGCTTTGTAGAAGCCAACATTCTGATTTCCGTTATAAGCTTATTATTATTATTAATGGTGCTTGCAAAGCATCATTATTGTTATTCTGCATACTTATTATTATCAATGGTGCTTGCAAAGCATCATTATTGTTATTCTGCATACTTATTGTTAATATTATTAATGGTGCTTGCAAAGCATCATTATTGTTATTCTGCATACTTATTATTATTATTATTATTATTATTATTATTATTATTATTATTATTATTATTATTAATGGTGCTTGCAAAGCATTGTTATTGTTATTCTGCATACTTATTATTATTATTATTATTATTATTATTATTAATGGTGCTTGCAAAGCATTGTTATTGTTATTCTGCATACTTATTATTATTATTATTATTATTATTATTATTATTATTATTATTAATGGTGCTTGCAAAGCATTGTTATTGTTATTCTGCATACTTATTATTATTATTAATGGTGCTTGCAAAGCATCATTATTATTGTTATTCTGCATACTTATTAATGTGCTTGCTAAAGCACATTCTTATTCTCTTGCATACTTTATTATTATTATTATTATTATTATTATTATTATTATTATTATTATTATTATTTTGTCTTTTGTTCTCTCTGTACATGTAAAGGAGACTGTCAATACATGTAACTATCAACTCCACACTATCAATCCAATGATTCCACAAGTATTGGCCCCCGGTCAATACACTTTTGTCCAAAAGTATTGGCACCCCACCGGGTATTCACGTGACGTCATGTGTAGCCCCGCCCCCAAACAACTGTTCTATGCAGTATAATAGTAAGCAGAATTCCATAATAACTGCAGTTTTGACATGAAATGTAAAGTTTAAAAAAAGTATTGGCACACCCCCCCCCCCGGTATTCACGTGATGTCACGTGTAGCCCCGCCCCCAAAATAAGCGAAATCATAAATTTTGCACAACATGGACATGTCATATATCAAAACACTCTGCCCAATGAGGGGAAGTGCCTCACGTGTGTTTTGGTGGCGTTACGTGACGTCACGTGTAGCCCCGCCCCCCAAATAAGCGAAATCATAAATTTTGCACAACATGGACGTGTCATATATCAAAACACTCAGCCCAATAAGGGGAAGTGCCTCACGTGTGTTTTAGTGACGTCACGTGTAGCCCCCCCCAAATAAGCGAAATAATACATTTTGCACAACATGGACGTGTCATATATCAAAACACTCAGCACGATGAGGGGAACTGCCTCACGCGTGTTTTGGTCACGTCATGTGACGTCACGTGTTGCCCCGCCCCCCAAATAAGCAAAATCCTAAATTTTGCACAACATGGACTTGTCCTATATCAAAACACTCAGCCCGATGAGGGGAACTGCCTCACGCGTGTTTTGGTCACGTCACGTTATGTCACGTGTAGCCCCGCCCCCAAAGTATGCGAAATCAAAAAGTTAGCACAACATAGACATGTGATATATCAAAACACTCAGCCCGATGAGGGGAACTGCCTCACGCGTGTTTTGGTCACGTCACGTGACGTCACGTGTAGCCCCGCCCCCAAAACAAGCGAAATCAAAAATTTGCACAACATGGACATGTGACACATCAAAACACTCAGCACAATGAGGGGAACTACCCCACGGGTATTGTGGTCACATCACATGAAAATTAAAAATTTGCACAACATGGACATGTGACATATCATAACACTCAGCACAATGAGGGGAACTGCCCCACGGGTATTCTTGTCACGTCATGTAACTTCACGTGACTTCACGTGAAAATAAAAAATTTGCACAATATGGACATGTGACGTATGAAAACACTCAGCACAATGAGGGGAACTGCCCCACAGGTATTTTGGTCACGTCATGTGGGGCAGTTCATGTGGGGTCACATCATGTGGGGCAGTCACATGACGTCACAAGAAAATTAAAAATTTGCACAACATGGACATGTGACATATCAAAACACTCAGCACAATGAGGGGAACTGCCTCACGGGTATTCGGATCACGTCACATGCTCATGTCCACTCGCCTCCAAAAGTATTGGCACCCAAGCGGTTCAGTAGCTTTCACAATTTTTCTGTCCACTTGCCTCCAAAAGTAACACTGACCCTTATGTCCACTAGCCTCCAAAAAGCACCAGCCTTTGTGAATACTTGCACCTTCAAATCCAACATCAAAGTTTGTTGCGACAATCTTTACAAATCTAGTTTAGTATTCTGATTTTTCTGCTTGATATTCTCAATTTTTCCATTGAACTAATTCATCTTCATTGCAGCTGCATATTGATGGGTGCTTTTCTACAGGGGTTTTACGCTTACGTAGAATACGGCTTTGTAGAATCCAAAATTCTGTTTTTCTTAATTAAGCTTAGACAAAAATTTATCAAGAGTAACTCCTCCTAGGGCTTTGGAGCCACATGAACCAAATTTGGATATGGTGTAGACCCTGGTCTGAAGTTTGTTGCTACTATTTTTACTAAGTGATCTGAGTACGGTACTTCCCAGTACCGGGTCTCAAAGTGGCCTTTTTTCCCATAGACTCCCATTATAAATTTCGGAGGTTTATAACTCAGCATGCTTTCGATCTATCTAAACCAAACTCGGCCAGCTTCTTTAGGGTGATACTCTGAACAAAAGTTTAAATCGGTGTACCAACTGGCCTTTCGGTTGTCCCGCAGCCCCGCCGCCAAAATATGCAAAATCAAAAAACTTTTTACAACATGGACATGTGACATATCAAAACTCTCAGAACAATGAGGGGAACTTCCTCAGGAGTATGTGGATGATGTCACATGCTTGTCTCTCCAAATATTTTGGCAACCTAGCTTTCTGTCCAATTGCCTCCAAAAGCAACACTAACCCTTATGTCCAATTGCCTCCAAAAAGCACCATCCGTTGCGAATACTTACATCGTCAAAGCCAACATCAAAGTTTGTCGCGACAAACTTTACAAATCTAGTTATGAGTTAATTTTGCTACAGTATTAGATAAAAATTTAGTATTTAGGAATTTATTTTATTTTTGGAAGTGGGAATATATTTGCTATATTTAATCCAAAGGTTAGAATCAGATCAAGAGAGTGACCTCTGTGAAAGTTTCCCACATTTAATGCTTTGTCTAAAGAAACAACTAGGTTTGAAATTAATCTACGCAGAGAAATTCAGAATATGGCCACAGGGATATGTAAATAACAATTATTGGAATTGGCTCAATAGACTTATTTCTTGTGGCTACATATTTTAAGTTAGTATATGGAACTTCAGATGTGTTAAATTTATGACTAGACTTTGGTGTGACACCTAGCTTATTATCATGGATAACTGTGACTGGCAGACAAGCTTTATTTAATGTAATCCATGTTAACCATTTAATCCACATGTAACATGTAATCCATGTAATCATTTAATCCATGTTAACTTAAGCATAGAATACTAAACTTCTGATCACAAATCATTCCATTAACAAGTGCTCTAGCTTCAGATCAAAGGTGCGAGATGTACATTCATTACAATCTTATTTTATACTAAGGTTATTATAAGGTTACTAAAACAAATTTTGTTTATACATTTTTGTTAAGCTCAGGAAACAGACAGTTTCTATATTGTGAACCCTGTGTTACAACATCAGAACACCATATTAAAATGGTCAGAATTGGATTTCCTTTGCTTGCTGTTTGAAGACAGAACCCTACGATAGGAATGAAAAAAGAAAGAAAGAAAAACACAGAAAACAACAGCATAATATATTAAGGAAAATGAGAAAATTAAATGGTATACGTTAAACAAAAATACATGCAGTAAATCCACAGCAAATGCATTAAACATAGAAAAAAATGCTGAAACAAATGTTTTCATTTATACTTATTGAGACTGTATCAGGAGTAAAAATATTCCAAATGTAATCTCTTCCATAAATGTGGGGCTATTAAGTGAAATACTTGGCCATTATGGATATTACCTGTTGCTGTTGACTTGAAGCTGCATGATTTTTTTTTTGCTGCCACCACATGGCTAGCTGATTATATAATTGCATGGATGTGTACAATAAAGTGGGTAGAGATTTCAAATTTCGAGGTTTTACGCCTACAGCTCAAATGACAAACATGTGGAGGTTCAGCTTAACATCATCTTAAACAGTTTTGGTAAAGCAAAAAGTGAAAGCTTTCAAAAAACTCAAAATGGAAATCCAATATAGCTGATAATGATGTTTCACCAAACACTACATAGTCCCATCTTGAGGTCAAATGACACCAATCTTCTTTTAAATTTGGTGTTTATTCAATGGAGCACTGCAGAGATATGACCTCTTCAATGTCTGACATATTATACAGCATATTTCAAAAGCACGTTTGTATAAATGTAAATGTCTCATTTTGTTCAATCATCATGAACCTATGTTACTTGACCCCTAACACACACAAAAACAACAGGACCTCTGTACTATATCGACCCCTAATCATAATAAAACTTTAACAAAAACAATAGTGTTCTAGGATCTATTAGGAAGATGTAGAAGGACACTATGAAAAACATTTTGACCTCTAAATATTCAATGAAGCACTGCAGAGATATGGCCTACATGTCTTTTCTTCAACATGTATCTTTGTTGCTTGACCCCTAATAATAAAAATATAAACAAAAACAATAGGGATATAGGAACTCCCAATAAAAAGAAAGGAAGAAATGAAAACACTATCAAACACAATATGTGGCTACATCTCTTCAGCACTAGATCCCTAATTACAGCTCTGAAGAAAAGTGTCCAATGCAAAATGATCAATTTCTATGGTTTTACTATTTATTTAACTTCAAGAAAAATTCAAGAATCAATATTTGGTGGAAAAGTCTTGATTTTTCAATTTGGGGAACATTGTCAGAGCAAAAAGAAGCACGTTTTCTTCCAGTTGAGTGCCTGATAACCAGCCTTGCTGAAGCACCCCTTTGATGGTGTATCATCACTGATACTCCATCAAATTGACATCTTGTAGTGCTACTTAAACACTGAGATTACTTATTAACATTTTAGGTTGTTTTCTTACTTTATCTACAGTATTGGTATGGCTGGGTTTATGTATACAGGAAGTAAAGCTCAATAAGTGTTTAGTGTGTATGATTACTTACACATAATTACTTTTTTATGTCAATAAAGATTTGACCATACTGCATAAGATATATGTTATCTTATAAGATATATATGCTATAGGCAAATGCTTTTGGATATCAAAGTTTAAGATAATGTGATTGGTGAAGGTGAAATTTAATGCTGATATCAGCTGCTTGACTGGCCTTTATCTCCAAGGGCTCTTCTATGCTGGCTCTAAATTTTCATCAATCCTGACATTCTACCCCTGACCCCTTGGAGTTTTGTCCTGGTGGCCCCTGGATTGATCTACATGTACAGCCAGTGACTCATGGGATTGCTGTGGATGGGGCCACCCAGAAACTTCTTTGAACCATTGTTGCGTTAGTCAGATGTATGGTCTGGTCTTCATCACCAATCATTTGAAGACTTTGGCAGGAAGGAATTAATGTTGGGTCCATGGTGAACTCAGAGTTTGTGCTGACCCATTAATTCCTCAGGAGCTCTCAGATGCACTATTATAAAATGTTGTAGAAATTACATTATTTACATTTACATTATTTACTGTCCAGTGTCACCTGAACCTCTCAAGGTTTCTTCCTCTTATCATATCAGGGAGTTTTTCCTTGCTACCGTCGCCTTCGGCTTGCTGATTAGGGATGGATGTTATTTCAAAAACATATTTTTAAATTCATTTTAAACTTTATATGTACACTGAACAAAATTATAAACACTTTTGTTTTTGCCCCCATTTTTCATGAGCTGAACTCAAAGATCTAAGACTTTTTCTATGTACACAAAAGGCCTATTTCTCTCAAATATTCTTCACAAATCTGTCTAAATCTGTGTTAGTGAGCACTTCTCCTTTGCCGAGTTAATCCATCCACCTCACAGGTGTGGCATATCAAGATGCTGATTAGACAGCATGTTTATTGCACAGGTGTGCTCTGACACAGATTTAGGCAGATTTAAGAAAAATAGGCCTTTAGTGTACATAGAAATGTCTTAGTTCAGCTCATGAAAAATGGGGACAAAAACAAAAGTGTTGCATTTATAATTTTGTTCAGTGTATGTATTTATTTATTTTTATTACTAATTTATATTTTTTTCTGTTTCTGTACGTCTGTAAAGCTGCTTTGTGAATTGTTAAAAGCAATTTCAAAATTTCATTTAATTAGATTAAATAGAAAACACACAAAATCCAAACTTATAAAAGTTCCCACAAAACTGTGCTTTCGTAGTAATAAGTAATAACTTATTCGTAATAATAATTAGTATAAGGAGTTAGGATAAGGAAAAATGGGTTTTTATTTAGGCATTCCGTGTAGGTATGAAAAAACTCAATTTTGCCCTTGCTGAAATGGCTCAGATGCTTTTACTTGCCTACACTACAACTTTGAGAACAGACTGTTTACTTGCCTACAATATGCCCCATGAAAGCTGCTATTTAGCAATATAATCAATTGAGATAATAAACAAGATTATATAATGATTGCCGAGTATCTGCCTCATGACAGTTGCTATTGTAACAAAATAATGTTATCCACTTCACTTGTCAGTAATTTATGCCAGTAATATTATAATCAGTGTATGTGCATGTGCTATAAAGATAATTAAATTAACTCTTTAGCAGTCTGTATTAGTGCTGTGCTTTTTTCCTTTGTGTAGTGGGTGGAGGAAGTGATTTGCGACTATGGACAGTAAATGGCGATCTGATTGGTCATGTCCACTGCCGAGAGAACATATGCTCTGTTGCATTCTCCAACCAGCCAGAGGGGGTCTCAGTTAATGTGATTGCAGGAGGTCTACATAATGGAGTTGTGAGGTAAGAATCTATAAATACAAATTACTTTTTACCTCAAAAAGCATGTTTATGTATATTATTTTTCTGATTATTCCTGACACTTTATTTCTAAAGAAAAAAAAAAAAAACGGGGTCAGTCATTGCAAATATGGAGTTTTGGGATTTTGAACATGACTCTCTGCCCTCACTGCTCCAAGGATGTAGTTTCAGTGCTCTGACCCAAACTCAGATATGCTCAAAAAATAAATACAAATAACTGTAACATTATTGACAAAGGTCATGTACTTAATGCTGTCTTCTTATTTTTATATACAGTTGTGCACAAAAGTTTGCATAATCTGAAAGAAATTGTTAAATTATGCCATATTGACTTGATGATTGTGCTATTCTGTATTAACTTGAGTCCTATAAGAAATAAAATAAATTAGTTTTGCCTTCTCACTCATGTTTCATTAAAAAATGGTACACATCTTGCAAATTCTCCCAAGGTATCAAAACGTTTGAGCACAACTGTATAGTTGCCTGTTTTAGTTCACAATGAGATGCCATATCAGCATATTATCTCTTTTATTTGTTCTTACTCTGTCATTGCTTTGCTTTCATTAATTCCCTCCCTTTTTCTGCCCACACACATACAAAGGCTGTGGAGCACATGGGACCTGAAGCCAGTGAGAGAGATAACCTTTCCAAAGTCAAACAAGCCTATATTAAGGTATGCTGTGCAGACACATCATGATAATCAATGATCACAAATGTTTGGAGAAATCAAATAGAAATGTGTGTGTATATAAATGTATGTATACTTTAATAATAATACATATACACCTGCCCATTCAATCACACATGTGTGTATATATATATATACACACATATATTCACTCCTGAACCAAGTCCAAAATGACAAAATATTAAGCTTTTAATGGTCTTGACATTAATCAGAAAATTAAGAATTATACAAATTCCTTCCTGTCCTCGTCAGACGTCCTATACCACTATGCTTACCGTATATATATCTTAAACGTAACAACATTGGTAAACTTGTGGGATAGATTTTTAATACTAATAACTATAGTAAGTCACTTTATCTATTTATTTATATCGTGTTAATTTCTGACCACTTATTTGTTGTTAAAAGTTTTTAAACCATTAAAATCTTAATATTTTGCTATTTGGTGCTTGGCCCTTTTTTGCCTAAAGCCACCTTCACACTGCATACGACAAACGGACATGACTGTCGGATTTCGCCCCCAGTGACAGTCACACGTAATGTGCAATATGATAGTGCAGACGTCAACATGGGAGAGAAGCTGATTCTCGCAGTCTCCGAACACCCGTTACTTTATGATCCAACTTTTTAATCATACAGAGATGCTTACAGGAAAAATGAAGCATAGAAGCGTGTTGCCGAGATTGTCGATCTTTCAGGTGTGTTGTATTTGCAAAATGTGCTAAATGTTTGCAAACTCAATTAGCATTTATTATGGTGAATGAAGTTAGGAGTACAATCAATGCAATCCAGAAAGACCGCGAATAATTTTTGAGGAAACATAGGAACAACATTAAAAATAATACAACATTTTTTTAACAACATTAAAAAAAATTATTACTTTTTATCAATAACAATTTAAAACAAAAAGATTGTTTTTGATAAAGTTTAAAAATTACTAAAGTTTATATTAATACTTTTTAATAATTCTTATCACCTCACACACACAAACCTGATTGGACATCATTGGAATATATCACATCCGGTCGGCATATCGGATGTGACTCTCCATAGGAAATTAATGACTTCCGGTTTGTCGTTTGTCGTGTGCAGTGTGAAGGCGGCTTAAGAGTGTAGCTTGAAGCAATTTGTGCTTTTAGACATTGGGGATTTTTATTCTAGGGTATATTGTGAGGAAATGGGTCAATTGTGACCATAAATGGATGCATTTAATCAGCAGAAATATTCTGATAACTCTGCTGAACTGTTTTACAGTCTTACTTTCTCTTGTGATGGACACCACCTGTACACAACGAACACTGAGGGCATGGTGATTGCTTGGTGTCGACGTGATCAGCAGCGCATGAAGCTACCTATGTTTTACTCATTCTTGAGCACCTATGCTGCAGGCTGAAAGAGTGGTGACTACACTCATTTACTGCTCTACAACCTTCAAAAAACTTCACATTCTTAGAATGAAATGAGGCCTGCATGAACCATATTAAAAGACCTGTGCCTCAAGGCATGAGAATCCCCACTTCGGATAGGGCATGTGTCCTAAAAGTAAATGCACTGTAAAAAGAGTGCTGTGTATCTTTGATGAAGATTGGAGAATATGTGTTTGTTGAGCTTTAATCATTTCTTTTTTCCTCATGTTCTTTCTTCATGCTTTGTTTCTTCTTCTACATGTGTTATGTAACACATCTTTTATTTTACTGGTTTAGTTTTTGGTTGTTGCAGTTGTACTTGTAGTTTTCTTTTTTTAACCACTCCATGTTATACATATTTGATGGTGTTTTATTTTGTGGTTTGACACTGCAAATCTGGATCTTTCTGAAAACCCAAATGGCTTTAAAGCTAATATAAGCATATTTTTCCTAATGCTCATGTATTCGCCCCAGCTATACCAGCAGCTTTGGACTGTAAACGTGTGCAAGTTAGTGTCTGAGTATGTTAGCATACAGAATTAATTATTTTGCTCTTATGTTGCAGCAAAGTTGAGTGCATGTACTGTAATGGTATTAATTAAGAATACTGGAGGTGGTAGAGAAATATTCCACCTTTCAAAAAAAATATATATATATATTGAATTCAAAACTTAGTCTTATTGTGACAGCTAGATGTAGCATTGAAATACCTGTCAAGGTCTGTCCCATTCACTAATTGCATCCATTTGCATCCAAGAGTCCATTTTGGAAATCATATGATAGCCACACTGTTAAACCTTATGTGTTTTGATAGTGTGAAAACAGTAATTTGACTTAAATAGATGATCATTTAATGATTTGGCCGCATTTGTCTCACTAACACTTTATTTTTTAAGAAAGGGAAAATAAAAGCAATTTCAAAATTAAGAACTATTAAGAATTAAGAACTACTACAGTTTTTGTTTCCTTATTATGCTTTCTTAGGACTGCATTTCCATTCCTGTACATTTTATCTGAGAATAAATGGGGGTGGTGTTTTTTCATTTTTTCTCATTTATACCATGTGGATAGACAAACAAATGTAGCTTTGATAGCATGTGGTGTGCATTCATCTGGTAAAAACCATTTGAAGCTTGTTTCAGAATGGAATCAAGCATGGAAGTAGTCAAGAAGTACCACAGTGATTGAAGAAGCACAGTGGTCTTTGTGCCCATGGCTGATGTTTTCACATAAAATTTAGAAATGACACTAAATTTGTGCCTAAGTGCTCATGTGTGCCTTGCTTTTATTTGACACTGGATCAAGTGGGATTTGGCAGAATTCATTGGCCAGTGTTTAGATGACATTTTATGGTTAATGAGTAATGGCTGGCAAGGTGGGGAGGCCCTGAGATGGGCAGGACTCCAAGTAAACCAAAGAATTTGGCAAGTAGAAGTGTGGTATCTGGGCTTCAACTTAGGCAATATACAGATCTGTCCCAAGATAGCAGATATTTGTAGCCTGCCTGAGAGTCAAGCTCAAAAACATTTTGAGGCCTTTTCACTGAGGTCTTCCATTTCATTAGACCACATACACAAGATGCCATAAAACAAGACTAATGGAAAATACACATTAAGCAGTCTTCTCAAATGTATCCCCAGGAAAAAAATTCTAGAATTCTGTCAATGGTTTTAATTGCTGTTGTTCACACTGCTGAAAAGTAGCCATGAAAATAGCTATTGCTTAAAGAACCATGCATGTTTTGTGAGCTGACATTTTTACCAGGTAAAAATATTTTTGTGTGGAGGCCTTCATTTTGCTCTCCCTTATCTTGCAACGTACATGATGGTAGCTTTTTGTCCCAGATACTTAAGTGGAGGAGGTTCAATATAAAAAAAAATATTAGTATGGAAATTTTCATCTCGTACCAACTCAACCAGGATTAGATTTTATCTTTTGTCATATTAAACTCCACTCATAGTTTATTGTTGAATTTTCATTTTGTTCTTTCACTTTATTTGTTTTTAATCTCTCTTTTCTCATCATTCATCATTTTCTGCATAGTTTATTTAAGCACAAATTTTTTGTTTTTGTTTGTTTTTTACATTCTAGCCATTCTGAAATATTCTTCAAGAGCTTTTTGACATCCTAAATTACTTCTTGCAAACTCCATGTTGTTGTTTTTTCTTTTTTGCACAGAAGTTCTTTGTGTATGCCATTATAGTAAAGATATATAAGAAAAATGCTTACATACCATTTTTGACTATAATTTTATTTTATAATTGTTTCATGATTCAGTCATATGTGGTGTGATCGTTAGACAATAAATTGTTAAAATTAGATAAAACATATTTCTTTATCTATAAACTTTTTTTCAATAAAAACATTTCTAGCTCAAATAAACTATTTTCCTGATCATATGTATAAACAATTCCATATTCAATTTAAAAATAAATTTAACTCTAACACTGTCATGTAACACTACGATGTAAGCCCACATGAAAAAAAAAATTAAAACAATTATTTAAATAACTCTGGTAATAGTACATTTCTCATTAGCATTACATGTAGAACATTACAAAAGTGTAGTGAGCATGTTTGATGATTTAACAGCATACAACATGTTGCAGCGTGATGCGTATTAATACTTCCCACTGGAACTGCCTGACACATTACTAGATTGCTAGAATCGCAGCTTTCTTCGGCCCATTGCACCTGTCTTCTCTCTACTAAATGCCAAATAAAACAGCCATCTCTTTGACATACACCGCTCCTCAGTGTCTATGTTCTGCCACCAGCTACACTTATAAAGTATTGCAAAAACACATTACACAGATACTTACAGATCATTTAATTTCTTAACTAATTTGGCGTTTCTGTGTTTCATTGTGTGCTTTAGTTGCTCTGTCATGTTTTTTTGTGTCATCCATAGCTTAGCTTTTTTTGCCTTGTAAAACACCTAGTTTGTGGTTTTGATTTTAGTTTTGTTTCAGGTCTAGTTGTTTGTGTTGTATTTTATAATATAAATTGACTGCTCTAATTCTCAATGTGACTTTAAGCGGTTATCAAATTCATTTGTTTTTTTAATTAATAATTAAAACAGATGCTCTGCTGTAATTTGGGGGTTCCAATTTTAAATTCACATTAAAATTTGAAGAAGGGTTTAGGAATTACAGCGCCTTAATATGCAGCTGCCTCGTTATTAAGGGACCAAAAGTAATTGAACAATTGCCTCAAAAGCTATTTCATGGGCTGTATAGGCTATTCCCTCGTTAATCCATCATCAGTTGAGCAGGTAAAAGGTCTGGAATTGATTCCAGGTGTGGCAGTTTGGAAGCTGTTGCTGTGAATCCCAACATGCCATCAAAGTAACTATCAATGGAAGTGAATCAGACCATCATTAGGATGAAAAACGAAATCTTTCCGAGAGTTAGTAGAAATGTTAGGAGTGGCCAAATCAACAGTTTGGTACATTCTGAGAAAAAAGAATGCACTGGTTAGCTCAGGAACTTAAAAAGGCCTGGACATCCATGGAAGACAACAGTGGTGGATGATCGCAGGATCCTTTCCATGGTGATGAAAAACCCATTCACAACATCCACCAAAGTGACGAACACTCTGCCCGAAGTAGATGTAAGTCTACCATAAAGAGAAGACTTCATGAAAGCAAATACTGCATGGCAATGTAGCTTAGAGCAGATTAAGGGTGCTGAAATGCTGGATGTCCAGGTGGTGCCCCTGAAAACAATTTGCTCTCATGTGAGTCACCAGCTTAATAAGAAGATTGTGTGAAGGACATCAGACAATGGATGCTTACTAACTTCCTTCTGCTTAACTCAGACAAGACACAAGTGCTTTTACTTGGACCATGGGCAGCCAGAAGTAAGCTTTCTAATCACAGAGTAACACTGGATGGTCTTTCAATTTCATCATATGCAGTCAAACACCTTGGTGTGATTATTGACACCAGTCTCTCATTTGAAGCTTACATAAATAATATATCAAGGGGACCTTTTTTCATCTGAGAAATATTGCTACGATAAGAAATACGATGTCATTACAAGATGAAGAAACACTAGTTAATGCATTTATTACCTCTAGGTTGTAATGCTTTACTGTCTGGATGTTCCAGTAGGAGAATTAATAAGCTCCAGTTAGTCCAGAACGCAGCAGCTAGAGTACTAACTAGAAATAGAAAATATGAACACCTCTATCTTATCCTCATTGCATTGGCTCCCAGTCAAGTTTTGCATTGATTATAAAATACTATTGCTAACCTATAAAGCACTTAATGGTCTCACACCACAGGATCTGAGTAATCTTTTGTTTTTTTATGATCTGTCATGCCTACTTCGATCAAAAGGTGCAGGCTATTTGGTAGGCTACTGCAGGGAGCAGAACTTTTTCCTACAGAGCCCCACAGTTATAGAACTGATATCCAATTATTGTTCAGAACTCAGTGTCTTAGGCAAAAGAGCAGATCTGGAGGGTTCATGGGCATAGAGTGTTTGGTGAACTGGGATGTCTGAATGCTGTCGGCTTACCACCCTCGCAAGTCGCTCAGGTTTGCAGACTGTGGAGTGGTGGGACGCTCTACATCCCAGGAAGCCATCATGTCTTTTGTCAACTTCTGGTTCTAGCCTTTTAGTTATGCTGTCATAGCTAGTCTTGCCGGAGTCCCTGTATGCACTTTGCACATAATTTATATTGTCCATCATCTGATTACAATCATACCTAACAATTTTCTTCTCTCTCTCTCTCTCCTCTTACGGAGCTACTTCATCAATCCTGATGTTCAACCACTGGTGTGAGTCTCGTCGCCTGGTGGTCACCCTGCCAGGGATTGATCTGCATGGTCAGCCAGTGATTCATGGGATTGTTGTAGATGGAGCCACCTGGAGAATGTCATGCCTGCTTTGAACCAAAGTTGTGTCGGCTGTATGGTCTGGTCTTTATCAGCAATCATGTGAAGACTTTGACAGGAAGAAATTAGTGTTATGTCTGTGCTGACCTCAGAGTTTGCGCTGATCCATTAGGTCCATGGGAGCTCTCGGTTACACTATTATAAACTGTTGTAGAAAGTTTTACATTATTTACTGTCCAGAGTCACGTAAATTAGGTTGGCTTCCCTTTTTAACCTGGTTGCTCTTAAGGTTTCTTCCTCATATTATATCAAGGAGTTTTTCCTTGCCACCATCACCACCGGCTTACTCATTAGGGATAGTGATAGATATATAGTATTTAAAATTTTTAATTAAATAATTTTAAATTCATTTTAAACTTTGTGTGTATTCATTTATTTATTTATTTATTTATTTTCTTCTTCTACTTATATATATTTCATTATTTTTCTTTTCTCTCTTCTCTTCTATACTTCTGTAAAGCTGCTTTGAGACAATTGAGTACTGTTTTAGCGCTATACAAATAAATTGAATGTGAAAATACATAGGGTTCACTACAAGGTGCAAACCATTAATCAGCCTCAAAAATAGAAAAGCCAGATTAGACGTTGACGAAAAACATCTAAAGAAGCCGGTCCAGTACTAGAACAGCATTCTAGCAGTGTGACGATATGGGAATGCATGGCTTCCAATGATCCAAAACATACTGCAAAATTAACCCAGAAGTTTTTAAAGCCAAAGAAGTGGAATATTCTACAATGGCCAAGTCAATCACCAGATCTCAACCCAATCGAGCATGCATTTCGTTTGCTTAAGGCCGAAAGCCCCACAAGCAAGCAACAACTGAAGACAGCTGTATTAAAGTCCTGGCGAAGCATCACAAAGGACACAGAGTTTGGTGATGTCCAAGACTTCAGGAAAAAAACTAGCTCCAAATGATTCTCAACAAAGTATGAACATTTTATTTACGGTAATTTGTTCCAATTACATTTGAGCCCAAGAAATGAGGTAACTCATTAAATTGGTTGCAATTCCTAAATGTTTCAGATTATATTTTTGTTCAGCTACTCTGATTAAACCTGAAAGTCTGCTATTCAATTGCATCTCAGTTTTTTCATTTCAAATATAATGTGGTGGCATGCATAGCCCAAATCACAAAGATTGTGTCACTGTCCAAATAATTCTGGGCCTAACTGTATACAGTATATTAATCTTATGTGAGTATATTGCCAGATGCCAGTGGAGAGAGCACAGTGTGTGTGGAGTGGTGTGTGAGAATTTAGGCAAGTTGAAAACAAGCAAATTTGTGTGTAAGATTGGACAGCATCACATCGCCACAGAAAATACTAGCAATCATAAACAAATATATATATATATTAGACTGGAAATAATTGACATATATAATGTCAATTTCCAGTTTATGCATAGCCTTGTCCTTATGAAAAAGTAATCTAAAATACGGATGCTTTCTTCATTGCCTTTTATGTTTTCCAACAGGATTTTCAGGATTCTTCACTTGCTCTTTTTCGTGAGGGGTCACACCTGGAAATATAATTACTCATTATTATTATTTTTTTTTTCATTAATATAGTCTGGACTATACACAGATAAGCCCTAACATGAAATCCACCAGGCTAATGTATAGGTCCCACTCTCCCTGCCTTAACAGCTTTGACCTGTTGAGACATGGACTCCACAAGTTTGTGGTATCTGCCACCAAGTTGTAAACAGCAGATCCTTTAAGTTGCGAGGTGGGATCTCGATAGAAGGGACATGTTTATCCAGTGTATACCTGTGCACCCCATGCACTGTTTGTTTGACACCTATTTATCACAGCTAGCATTATAGTAGTTGTACGTGGTATCCAACCAGATGCACCTGCATTTGCTCTCCATGTGCATCAATGACCCTTGGGTACCTGTGACCCTCTTGCCGATTCACTGGATTTCCTTCCTTCCTTCCACTTTTACTAACCTCTAAATAATAGGAACACCACACAAGATATTTTGGCCCTTAGTCCTGCCAATTTTTCAGGTTATAACATCAACTTTGAGAATTGTCTGTAATTTGCTTGAGATTATCAATGTTATTATGTCACCTCAGGGGGTTTTAATGTAATGGCTGATTGATATATATAACGTGCCAAATTTAAATATGCAAATCGTCAGTGGTAAATCCATTCCAGATCGGTCGACCGCCATCGGCACTGTTGACCTACAGAGTCCCGGCAGAAATTGGACTACTGTTCAAGGAAGGAGAGGAGGGAGAAGAGTTCACTGACAGAGAGAGAAGAGGAAATGCAGGTGTATAAGTCTGTGAATAGGGACTCTTAACATTTACAGCATTTGGCACCCTTATCCCGAGCGACATTATCTCATATCTCAATTGAGGGTTAAGGGCCTTGCTCAGGGACCCAACAGCAGCAGCTTGGTGGACCTGGGATCGAATTCACAACCTTCCAATTTGTAGCCCAACACCTTAATCCTAGGCTACCACATGCCAACGTTGGTAAACTGACAGGAAAAGGCTGACAGCGGAAGGTAAATATACTGTGTGCACAGGAGATCAGGTGGAAGGGGAGCAAAGTACATAGAATTGGAAGGGGATACAAACGGTTTTATTATGGTGTGGAGTTTGGTGGTGGTTGTTGAAAAAGGAAGAATGCAGTGAGGAAATCAGACAGAAGCTGAGACAGCTGGGAAACTACAGCAAAAATGATCAGGGAGACAGGTAGAGGGTGCTAGGTATGTCATCTGGAAGGAGAAACAAAAATAAGGAAAAATGGTGGTGGAGAGAGGATGTACAGGACTCAGATACAAATACAATACAAATACAACATTCAGAAGAAGAGGCAAGCTAAAAAGAGTGGGATGTACAGTAGAAAGAAAAGAGGAAAATAGACAGGATTACAAGGCATTGGAGCGCAAAATGGAGAGGGACATTGCAAAGGCCAAACAGAAAGCATATGATAAGTTGTATGCCAGGTTAGACACAAGGGAAGGTGAGAAATACTTGTACAGTTTAACAAGACAGAGAGCTAGAGATGGGAAGGATGTGCAACAGATAAGGGTGGTTAAAGATAGAGATGGAAAGGTGCTAACAGGCGAAGAGAGTGTGCAGAAAGGACGGAAGGAATATTTTGAGGAGCTGATGCATAAAGAAAATCAGAAGGAAAGACAGGAAGAAAAGGTGAAAATTGCAGAGCAGGATATTTCAAAGATTAGAAAGGATGAGGTCAGAAAGGTTCTGAGGTGAATCAAGAGTAAAGCAGTTGGTCGAGATGTGAAGGTATGGAAGTATCTAGGAGAGACAGCAGTGGAGTTTCTATCCAGATTGTTCAACATGATTTAAGAAAATAAGAAGATGCCTGAGGAATGGAGGAAAGGTGTTCTATTGCTGATCTTTAAAAACAAGGGTGATGTGCAGAGTTGTAGCAACTACAGAGGTACAGGTATAAAGTTGATGAGCCACACAATGAAGCTATGGGAAAAAGTAGTGAAAGCTAGGATGAGAAAGGAAGTGGATATTTGTGAGCAGCAGTATGGCTTCATGCAGAGAAAGAGCACTACTTTTGCAATTTTTGCTCTGAGAATGTTAATGGAGAACTATAGAGATGGCTCTGCCTCTTTGTGGATTTAGAGAAAGGGTATTACAGGGAGCCGAGAGAGGAGCTATGAGGATGTCTGGGTGACAGAGAATCAGAGTAGCTCAGGATATGTATTAGAGGAGTATGACATCAGTGAAATGTGCTTTGGGTCAGAGAGAGGAGTTAAAGGTGGAGGTGGGGCTACATCAAGAATCGACTTTGAGTGCCCCCTTGTTTGCTATGGTAATGGACAGGATGACAGATTAGACAGGACCCCTAATAGTCTCCCCTGTGGTGACCCCTAATGGGAAAAGCTGAAAGTAGAACACTTTATGCAGTGGCATTTTAAAACATAGTATTCAGAAACAATCAGCATGCAAAACCATGATCTACTTACCTGGAAAAGCCATTTATTGCAAGCTCCATTTGCAATGTCCGGTCTTGAGCTGCATAATGCAGCAGATCAGACTCTAAAACAGGAGGGTGAATCTGGGGAATAAATCTAGAAAACAGTGCAGGGGCTAGCTGAGCCCAGTCTGAAAAAAAAAAAGAATAAAAAAAACATTAATTACCGACTTGTACATGTATAGAAACAAAAAACCAGTGTTGTATAAAGTACTAGAAAGCAATATTTGAGTAAAAGTACAAGTATCGTACTAGAAAAAGACTTTGGTAGAAGTGAAAGTTACCTTTTAGAATATTACTCAAGTAAAAGTCTTAAAGTGTCTTATATTTACTGTACTTAAGTATCAAAAATAATTTTCTGATATTTAATGTATTTGAAGTAAAAAGAAAAAAGTCAGTGATTTCAGTCAGTGTCAGTGATTTTCGGTAGGCATAAGAGCAGGAGCGGTTCTAGGATTTCATCTTTATGGGCTTTTAGCCCTCAGTGAAAATTTAAAACAAGAAGAGTTTTATATTATATATTATAGTGAGCCAAAAGTTATGGTATAATTTAAAATGGCAAAAGTGGACACCAAAATTTTATGCATGATGTAATGATGCCAGTCTTGAATCAAATCAGTTCATGTATATGTGCATTCTCTACAAACAGTGTGTCCAATGAATGTAGTCATTAATAAAAAAAACGACCAAAAATCAATAAATGTTATTTTTATTTAGTATCAAATGGATTGTTTGCATTAATTACATTAATATTACATTTCACTGCTTTTGGTTGCCGTCTTTGTGGATTTCCACCGATTAACGTTATAGATACATGCCTCCAGCTCTGGCTGCACGGGCATGCTGTGTGTGCCTGTGCTTCTCCGTAGAGCATGCGGAGCATTATGAAATCTAGGAGCAGTGATTCGCCAAACCTCCCTTATTGCAGTCGCACACATTTCTTCTGATTTTATTTTGTATTAATGAGTAACGAAGATGCTTAGTGGAAATATAGCGGAGTAAAAGTATAAATCTTTTCTAGGAAATGTAGTGGAGTAAAAGTGAAAGTTGACAAATTTAAATAGCAAAGTAAAGTACAGATACATGAAATTTCTACTTAAGTACAGTAACGAAGTATTTGTACTCCATTACAATACAACACTGCAAAAAACAAACAGATAAAAAATATTGTCAAATACTCACATTTTATACTATTTTGCTTGTATCCAAATTATTTTTAAAGTCATTGTAAAGTTTGGTTATAACCAAAACTAAAAAATACAGAAAACTGTTTTTAAAGATAGCATTCAAATTACATGAAAGACACCCCATGTACCTCAATATTTGTAGCCTAATCTAGTTATGGTAAAACAGTATCGTTTTTTTGATCAGATTTTGAAAGACTATAAGTTTGCAATGACATATAAAACCGACATTAGTGTGTAAATAATTCTTAAATGATTCAGTAAATTGTTCTGCTTGCTAGATTTAATTTCTTTATTAACTTTTTTCAGAACCATTTGCAACAAGCAGCAGAGCAGTTTAAACATTAGCAAGCCTAATTCAAGTTACAGATAACAGCCGATAAATTGTTAAATGTTCACAGATCTTCTGGCCAAGCACAAGCATGTCATCAGCTACAAACAGATGAAAAAGATTAGGTTTGAAAAAGATTATCCACTGTATGCAGTATATGTCCTGAAAATACTACTGAAAGCTAGCAAGCTGTGTTTGTTTGAATAAAAGATGACTGCTTCTACTGGGCATGTCTTTAAATATTAAGTGATATTTACTTCAAGACTATCTGCTCCTATACTTTTGCTTGTTCACACTGCTTGCTGTAGATAGACTTTGGACTAGACATTAAACACAAAAAGAAATATACTCACCTGGCTGCAGATCATAAAGGCCCTTTACCACACTTGCCATGGTTGATGGTTTAACTTGAAATGGCATTGCATCAGCTTTCTTAAGTAGACCTAATGGATTAAAACAAAGAATACATAACAAACAGTATTTACATACATGACAAATTAAATGTTAAATATTCGGGTGTAGTGGGTGTAGTGGAGTAAAGATTCTAATTAATTCAGTGGTGTGTTAGTTAAGTCAAGAAAATTTTATTGTCATTTCAACCATATATAGCTTTTGCAGTACACAAGTAAGATTAATGTATCTTCTGCAGCAGAGGTGGCAAAAGTACACACATCCTTTACTCATTTTTTAAAAGACTCCAGTAAAAGTAGAAGTAGTGACTACACTCTTTTACTCAAGTTAAAGTAAAGAAGTATGGGCTCTGACATGTACTTAAGTAAAAAGTCGCCGATACTACTACCTGTTTAGTGTCAAGGTAACTGGACGTCATGTTTTATATATATATATATATGTGTGTGTGTGTGTGTGTGTGTGTGTGTGTGTGTGTGTGTGTATGTATATATAATTTTGGAGTGTGCTGATGGATATTTGTGTTCATCAGCCACAAGAGTGTTACGATGTAGGTGAGGTAGGGTGGAGTCAGCGTTCACATTCATCCCAAAGGTGTTCAGTAGGGATGAGATCAGAAAGCAACCACATATAGAAGAAGAGGTCAGGTGACCCAATACTTTTGGAAATATAATGTATACCAAGTGCATCACCAAGGCCATATCCCAAACTGTAGGGAGATTCCAGCTCTGTCCTTGAAAACAACTCAAAATTATTGTGATGTTTTACAAATGACAAAATTAATGTTAATTAAATTAAGCACTTCGTGATTTTTGGGTTGACACCAGGGGCGGTTCTAGGATTTCATCTTTAGGGGGTTTAGCCCTCAGTGAAAATTTAAAACAAGAAGAGTTCTATATTATATATTATATGACAACTCTGGTAATAAGAAATTTCACTGCTTTTGGTTGCCATCTTTGCGTCTTTCCGCCGATTAACATTATGGATAAACGCCTCCAGCTCTGACTGCGCGTGCACGCGTAACCTGTGCTTTTCCGTTCAAATAAAGCAGACAGCTGAAGACGCACTTTTGAAAGACTACAACACACGCGTGTAAAAGCAAAGTAAAAAAAAATCGCTCTTGGATCAAACTGATAATTAATTTTCTTTCCCATCGACGACAAGTCCGGCATTTTAACGTAATTTTTATAGTTTATTCATGAAAGTAAAAATTCTACTTATAGTTTTAGGGTGGCTGAGATTACAGACAGGGGGCTGAAGCCACCCTAAAAAAGAGCTAGAACCGCCCCTGGTTGACACAATTCGCAACAGATTCGCCAGGAATCCTTTTTGATGCCGATTATTTCAAACATCTCCCTCATATATGGCCATGTGTGTTCAGGAATGTCCTCGTTGTTAGTTATTTTAACATTGGTGACTCCCTCTGAATTAACATTAGCCATTCCTTTTGTAGGCGTGCTGCTCATTGTTAGCTCCGCTATCCAGTAAATAATACAGTACACCAGTCACATGGTGAAAAAGCCGCGCAATGATAGGATGATAGGCTGGAAACAGCACTCAATGAGAAGAAATAATACTAAAAGTAACGAGTCCGTTTTGAAAATGTAAGAAGTAAAAAGTACAGATATTTGTGTAAAAATGTAATGAGTAAAAGTAAAAAGTTGTCCGAAAAATAAATAGTGGAGTAAAGTACTGATACCAGAAAAATTTACTTAAGTACAGTAACGAAGTATTTTTACTCCGTTACTTCCCACCTCTGTTCTGCAGTAATGCAGTCGATATACCGATCTGTTGTGGTGAAGAAAGAGCTGAGCCGTAAGGCGAAGCTCTCTATTTACCAGTCGATCTACGTTCCTACCCTCACCTATGGTCATGAGCATTGGGTCATGACCGAAAGGACAAGATCCCGGATACAGGCGGCCGAAATGAGTTTCCTCCGCAGGGTGTCTGGGCACTCCCTTAGAGATAGGCTGAGGAGCTCAGTCACTCGGGAGGAGCTCAGAGCAGAGCCGCTGCTCCTCCACATCGAGAGGGGTCAGCTGAGGTGGCTCGGGCATCTGTTTCGGATGCCTGCTGGACGCCTCCCTGGGGACGCCTCCCTGGGGAGGTGTTCCGGGCATGTCCAAACGGGGGGAAGACCTAGGACACGCTGGAGGGACTATGTCTCTCGGCTGGCCTGGGAACGCCTCAGTATTCCCCCGGAAGTGCTGGAGGAAGTGTCTGTGGAGAGGGAAGTCTGGGTGTCCCTGCTTAGACTGCTGCCCCCGCGACCCGGCCCCGGATAAGCGGTAGAAAATGGATGGATGGATGGAAGTGAAATGAGACAACGTTTCTCCAGGACCATGGTGCTACATAAGACAGAGCTAAGGACTTAAGTAAGTAGTCCTAGACACATAAAGTGCATCTGTGCAACAGTGCAAGAAGACAAAAATACAGTGCAGGACAAAGAGAAGTGAGAAGAAATGATATTAATGAATTTAGAATTTTCATGCTTCAACCTTCAACTAAGTACTTTGTGGGAAAATGCATTGTTAAAAGTGCAATACAAATATAATTAAACTGAAATAAAACTGAAGTGTGGCACGGCTTCAGTGGCAGGACTGTGAATCATTAGCAAATTTATTAAGGCTACATGGGAAATTTCTTTAAAATGTAAAAAAGTTTACAAGTGTTTATATTATTCAGCAATTTTGGTCATATTCAATATTTTAGTGAAGCAAATGATCAGATATATAATTGCAACACTTCTCACAAACATATGAATTGCTGTTAAATTGTATCCCTGTAAGAACATTTCAAAGGGGAGAAACACTAACAGAAACAGTGCCAATCACTGAGTTGTCAGGCATGTTCATAACTGATTCAGAGTAAAAGACACATCCTGCACTGAAAAACTACAGTGGGGCAAAAAAGTATTTAGTCAGCCACCAATTGTGCAAGTTCTCCCACTTAAAAAGATGAAAGAGGCCTGTAATTTTCATCATAGGTACACTTCAACTATGAGAGACAAAATGGGGGAAAGAATCCAGGAAATCACATTGTAGGATTTTTAATAAATTAATTGGTAAATTCCTTGGTAAAATAAGTATTTGGTCACCTACAAAAAAGCTGTAACTTCTTATTTAAGAGGCTCCTCTGTCCTCCACTTATCTGTATTAATGGCACCTGTTTGAACTTGTTATCAGTATAAAAGACACCTGTCCACAACCTCAAACAGTCAGACTCCAAACTCCACTATGGCCAAGACCAAATAGCTGTCAAAGGACACCAGAAAAAAATTGTGGAGCTGCACCAGGCTGGGAGGACTGGGAAGACAAATCTGCAATAGGTAAGCATCTTGAACTGAAGAAATCAACTGTGGGAGCAATTATTAGAAAATGGAAGACATACAAGACCACTGATAATCTCCCTCGATCTTGGGCTCCACACAAGAACTGACCCCGTGGGGTCAAAATGATCACAAGAATCCCAGAACCACACGGACAGACCTAGTGAATGACCAGCTGGGACCAAAGTAACAAAGGCTACCATCATTAACACACTATGCCGCCAGGGACTCAAATCCTGCAGTGCCAGACATGTCACCCTGCTTAAGCCAGTACATGTCTGGGCCCATCTGAAGTTTGCTAGAGAGCATTTGGATGATCCAGAAGAGGATTGGGAGAATGTCATATGGTCAGATGAAATCAAAATAGAACTTTTTGGTAAAAACTTCTTGTATTTGGAGTAGAAAGAATGCTGAGTTGCATCCAAAGAACACCCTACCTACTGTGAAGCATGGGGGTGGAAACATCATGCTTCGGGGGCTGTTTTTCTGCAAAGGGACCAGGACGACTGATCTGTGTAAAGCAGGGGTCTCAAAGTCGATAGTTTGTGGCCCCCTTAATATGAAAGTTTAATGTTTGACAAGTTTGATATTTATGGCACTTTACAGTGTTGAATGTGGAGCTGAGCGAACCTTCCAATCATGGTGGGGTATATGGCTCTCCGGGGCGGTACATCGGCCGGGCTTGATGCAAGCAGAGAAACATTTCTCAACTAGAACGGGACATTTCCTAAAGAAAATGTGAATGTGCTTGCACGTGACGTCAGTTCCCCTCATCGTGCTGAGTGTTTTGATATATGACGTCCATGTTGTGCTAAATTTTTGATTTCGCTTATTTTTGGGGGCGGGGCTACACGTGACTTCAGTTCCCCTCATCGTGCTGAGTGTTTTATGTTGTGTAACTGAGATATGGCTTCTTTATATTGCAATATGGTTCGTAAGGTGCACTACATGGTTGCTAGGGTATGGCTGCACAGTTACTATGGTTATATTTGCAGACTAGTTTCTCACCTGCAACAAAAGAACACACCTGAAAATCCATTTATCTTTTCCTGAAACAAGCGCCATGAAGATCTTGAACTAAAGCATCAATCAGTGATTTTACTGGGAAAAAATATAATCACGTTACAATAAGGATCATTAGTTCAAATGTAATAACTAACATTTACTAACCATGAGCAATAAATTATTGTATTTAGTGATCTTTGTTAAAATAAAGTTTATTCTTTGTTCATGTTAGTTCACAGTATATTAACTACTGGGAAAAAATATAATCACATTACAATAAGGATCATTAGTTCAAATGTAATGTATTAACTAACATTTACTGACCATGAGTAATAAATTATAGTATTTAGTAATCTTTGTTAAAATAAAGTTTATTCTTTGTTCATGTTAGTTCACAGTATATTAAGTAATGTTAACACGGTGTTAATAATGTATTAGTAAATGTTGAAATTAACATGAACAAAATGAATAAATGCTGTAGAAGTGCAGTTCATTATTAGTTCATGTTAAGTAATGTGGTAACTAATGTCAACTAATGAACCTTTATTATAAAGTTTTAGAAAAAAAAAACTGTCCAATGGTGGATTCGAACCACGAATCTCTGCATGCTAAACAGATTCGCTATCCACTAAGCCATCTAGGAACACGAGAAAGCCTTTGCGGTTTTATGTATTAATTCACTAATGTGAAGAATGGCGCGTCCTATTGTTTTAAAGTCATTCTTATCATTTTTTGTGATATACGTGTCATATCATGTCAAAAAAAATTATGTAATGTGAGGAAACAAAGAAAAAATGCGCTTAATTTTAATTAATGGGTGGCTCTTAAAAGAGCCATTGCTGTTCTTAAAAGGACATTAGTTTAAAGTGAAATAAAAAAATATAAATCTACACTGATAGTTGAAAACAACAAAAAGTTATACAAATGGCAGAAACAACAACATATGTGACCGCCGTGCTGTCCAAGGCATGCCACCAACTCGTTTTAAGCATTAAATACACGGTTAAATGTTATATTGTTTAAAAGCTTAGACTCTCGGGATTTTATTAAGCCCACAAACAAAGCATAACATTATTTATAGCCATCATACTAATTTAATCCATGTTGATAGTCACCGGAAATAGGCGGCGCTTACCTTTCTTCACTGGGGTTATATTTTCCAAAACAAATGCTTGTAAAAAATCCCCAACAGTCTAAGGAACTGGAATATGTAAGCCTTTTAATCCAAAACGCTTTAATCCAAAATGCGTTTCTGACCGAAACACACAGCACTTCCGTCCTTTGTTTCGGCTCTCACTTGTCCTAGGAGGCTTAAAAAACTACACTGAGCCGTCAAACGAAAATCATGAAAATAGGGGGCGATCCCACAATATATATATATATATATATATAAATATATATATATATATATATATATATATATATATATATATATGAAATGAAACTGAAGCTCACTGTGAAATATAGCAACAAGCTTTAATAAAGACCTTTACACAGATTCACTCGTGTCTGCTGCCCTCTTTTGGATGTTAGCACATCTACAGAGAGATTCCCCATTCAAGTCTATGGGGAAAAAACACCCCTTTGAACTTCCATACTGGGAATTCCGATCGCTTACAAAATGGATAGCACACCTCTCCTCAATGAGCCGGTCGATTTGACACCTCATTTATGGGTCTAGGACAAAAGCTGCGGGACAAGTTACGAGCCGAAAAAGTGTCCGGAATAATAATAATAATAACAATAATAATAATAATAATAAGTATGCAAGAGAATAAGAATGTGCTTTAGCAAGCACATTAGTAATAATAATAATAATAATAATAATAATAATAATAATAATAATAATAATAAGTATGCAAGAGAATAAGAATGTGCTTTAGCAAGCACATTAATAATAATAATAATAATAATAATAATAATAATAATAATAATAAAAATAAGTATGCAAGAGAATAAGAATGTGCTTTGCAAGCACATTAATAATAATAATAATAATAATAATAATAATAATGATGATGATGATGATGATGATGATGATGATGATAATAAGTATGCAAGAGAATAAGAATGTGCTTTGCAAGCACATTAATAATAATAATAAGTATGCAAGAGAATAAGAATGTGCTTTGCAAGCACATTAATGAGTGAAAGTTACAGCACGCTGCGTTCACAACACTTAAAAAAAAAAGTTTTTTTAAGATGCTGCCCAGGGAAACTTTACACGTACATATATATATATATATATATATATATATATATATATATATATATATATATATATATATATATATATATATATATACACACATACATACAGACACACACACCAATGGCATTTATAGAGGGTTATCAGAGGGTTAATATGAGGTCTCTCTCTCTGACAAATTAAATCAAAGTGATGTGCATGCGGCAGTATTTTTCAAAGCCTGCAGTGAAGAGAAAGGTTGGTGATGAGCACAGAATTTCAGGAAAAGTGGGAAATGCAATATTTCTTTGTTGAGCACAGGGGCACCCCGACGTGACTTATTTGCACAGAGAAAGTTGAGGTGCACAATGAATACAATTTGAAATGTCATTACACAACTAGACATGCAATCTTAAAACATGTGTACTGATGACAAAATTTCTTCAAGAAAGCAGCCAAAGAGAATAATGCATCAAAGCTAGCTACGTGGTTAGTGAGATGATTGCTAAAGCAGGAAAGCCATTCACAGAAGGTTAAAGGTTAAAAAGTTATTAAGACAGACATTTGAATCTGAATACAGCAAATATAGAAGACTGAAGAAACCACATATAGTCGCTGACTAGAGAAATCGAATTATTATTATTATTATTATTATTATTATTATTATTATTATTATATTTATTACTGATTTATTTATTTTCTTATTAATTCTTAATTTGTTTATTTATTTTTCCATCTTATTTTGTGTTAAAAAATAAAAATAAAGAGATTTCAGAAGATTGGAATTTTTTTTAACAAAGCTTTTCTTGTGGAAAACCTAATGCGGCCCAGCCTCACCCAGACTCTGCCCCCAGCGGCCCCCAGGTAAACTGAGTTTGAGACCCCTGGTGTAAAGGAAAGAATGAATGGGCCATGTATCGTGAGAATTTGAGTGAAAACCTCCTTCCATCAGCAAGAGCTTTGAAGATGAAACATGGCTGGGTCTTTCAGCATGACAATGATCCGAAACACACACCCCGGGCAACAAAGGAGTGGCTTCGTAAGAAGCGTTTCAAGGTCCTGGAGTGGCCTAGCCAGTCTCCAGATCTCAACCCCATAGAAAATCTTTGGAGGTAGTTGAAAATCCGTGTTGCCCAGCGACAGCCCCAAAACATCACTGCTCTAGAGGAGATCTGCATGGAGGAATTGGCCAAACTACCAGCAACAGTGTGTAAAAACCTTGTGGAAACTTACAGAAAACATTTGACCCCTGTCATTGCCAACAAAGGGTATATAACAAAGTATTCAGATGAACTTTTGTTATTGTCCAAATACTTATTTTCCACCATAATTTGAAAATAAATTCTTTAAAAATCAGACAATGTTATTTCGTGGATTTTTTTTCTGTTTGGCTCTCATAGATGAAGTGTACTGTACCTTTGATGAAAATTACAGGCCTCTCTCATCTTTTTAAGTGGGAGAACTTGCACAATGGGTGGATGACTAGATACTATTTTGCCCCACTGTACAACAGCAGGATCAAGAAAAAAAACACTTGAATATCTGAACATTAATCATTTTCAAAATTTGACATTCATTAACTGTCCAATTGATGGTCTCATATTCTTATACTGGCTGACAGGACTGGAATACAGTATGTTGTGGTCTTCTGCTGTTGTAACCCCAAAGACATCTGCGATTCTAAAGCTAAAGATGTATTGAAAAAACATTGGAGAACCGATATAAAATAACGGTCATTTAAGCACTGTGGTTAAGCTACTAAAAAGCCAATTTTTCTGAAACCATGGTTAATTTAGACACTCAGAAAGCAACTCACCTTGAAAGCACACATCATCGTTTACTGCTAAAACGTTTTACTGTAGTTTCAGGAAGATTGTATGCCTTTAATGTGTAGTGGAAATTTTAAATATCATGAGTGTTTTTTGTGCTAAATTCGTGGTAAATTCTGTGTGTCAGACTAGGGAGAGAGAGAACAGGAACAAATGTCCCTACCATAAGCTGAGAGGTCACAAACACACTGAGATGCACACACACATACTAATACACACACATACAGTACATACCAGGCTACATAATCACACACCTAGGGTATAAAAGGGAGAGCTGAATCACTAAACTTGGCCTCTTCACTGTGTAGACATTCTGCACTGTATGGAAGACGCCTTTTGCTGCACCAAAATAAATATAATTTCTACTTCTTTGCTTTTACCACCAACTCTGTTTCTGACTATGTTTTTTATATGTAGATAACTGCCACCACAATTTTAGAGGTCCCACTGAGATATCCCTCGTCTGTGTGCCAGTCTCGAGGTTGATCCATGATCTGTCTGGTCCGGACCGACCCGGAGACGCTTACTTCGTTGAACCACACAATTGACTACAGGTGAGGAGAGATCTGGACAATCACGAGACTGACCCAGCGACAGGATTCTGAGCTAAGTAGTAAGATTTAGATTAAGATTAGTTTAAGATTTTATATACTCCATCTTTCCATCTTCAGACAATTTGCCTTAAAAATAGCCAGAATTTAGGTTTGGATTCTAGCCAATGGTTCCAGGAACCGGTAAAGTTACATGTAAGTTCTGGGAACTGACTGGGAATGTGGTCGGCATCACGTAGGCTTTATGGAGATAACTGCCACCACAAATGCAAATAGCCAGTAATGCTTCTTTTCAAATTCTCCACCACGTTACCAATGGAAGTCCATCATAAATATTTCTTTTTGTTCTAAACCATTAAAATTTTTGTCTAATTGTCGCATTTCCGATTTTGCAATTTTTCTGAGTTTGCATGTTCATACAGTTTTGGTTGTTTTGAAGTTTTCTGTATTTGTACATGTTTCTGATGCATTATACTGGCGTTTGATTACTATACTGACATACTGACATACTATACATTATAGTTATTGTAATCATTCGCAAGACATCTACAGCAGATACTCTTCATGACCAAAGAATAATAGTAAACGGATAACAGATTTTTTAAAAAAACATGTTTTAAAAAAACATGTTTGTTAACATGTATACATTAAAAAAAGTATAATCACTGATATTAAGGTAATTTATTATTTATAAATGATTTCTTTATTTGTAATTTTTCCAAGAAACTTATAAACACTTTTAAAAAAACACGGTACTTTAAATTTAAAAGAGAAAGTGTGGTGGGTTGATAAGGGAACAATTCCACTGTTTACAGCAACCATAGTAAAAGAACAGGAACTAATTGTCTCACGGATGTTCCTTGACATCTAAATTAAATCTAAATGTGAACCACTAAATGAAATGAGACAACGTTTATCCAGGATCATGGTGCTAAATGAAAACAAAGACAGAGCGAAGGACTAGTAAGTAAGTCCTAGCCACATAAAGTGCAACTGTGCAACCTGGTGCAAACAGTGCAGGACAAGACAAACAAGACGGACAAGACAGTGCAGGACAATTATAATATTTATAATTTATAATATAATAAAACATTATAATATTAGACAAATTGCAGTGGTATGAGCAGAATAACCAAAGCCATTCATTTAAAAAATGCAAACTCATGTGTAAAAATGAACTTACATATTAACGTATTAATATGTTTCTCTGCAACATGAGCTGAGAAAAGGTCCATAAGGTCATCCTTCAAGTTTCTGTTCAGCTTAGTTTCAATGTAGCACTTGTTCTTTAAAACAAAATGTGAACAAAATTAAAATACAAAATCAAGTAGGTTCAATTACATTATAATAAACATTATTGTTCAAAACTCATGTTCAGTTCTGTTAAACATGAAAAGAACCAAAAAGTGCAATTTACCATATAAATGAACGCAGGAATGATGCACTGCATTGCAGACATGTATTGAGTGAAAGCAATATTGAAGTTTTCAACAAAGTTTCCGGGTCGGCTTTCCTTTAACAACAGAGAAAATTTATGTAATTACTAAAACCACCATTATTGTGAAAGCAGGACAGATTTTTCCAACAAAAAGTTTTTAAGTGAATATGTCAATACATACATGCAACTCTTGGCACACTTGCTGTAAATGAGATGTTATCTTCCATATCAGGTCCCTGTAGAGCTGTTCGGAGTATTGCTGACACACACACTTATAAACATGACTAAAGAAAAATAAATAGCTTGATTACATGTTTGTATATGTACAACAAAATTAATGAACTGCATAAAACGGGGTGAGACTATTATAGTCGATGAAATTATACATACTCAAATACACAGTGTTTTTGAACCCTTTAGAAAGTTATATATTTCTGCATAAATATGACCCAAGATATCATCAGATTTTCACACAAGTCCAAAAAGTAAATGCAATCAAATATATGAGTCAAAAATATTAAATTATTTCATTTACTTATTGAAAAAATGACCCAGCATTACATATCTGTGACTGGCAGAAGTATGTGAACCTTTGTTCAGTATCTGTTGTGACCTCTTGTGCAGCAATAACTGCAAGTAAGGTTTCTGGTAACTGTTGGTTAGTCCTGCACAATGGCATGAAATAATTGTAGCATATTGCTCAGTATAGAACAACTGTCCTCACATGAACTGCTTGCTTCAGGTCCTTCTTTTTTTTTTGGATTAAATTTAGACAGACCTGGGTGGTTGTGGTCATTGTGTCAATGGGGTGTGGAGATAAAAACAGACCCAAATGGAGGACAGCTAAAATAAAATGATTTATTATTTAAAACAAACAAAACTGGAACACAGACACAACAAAAGACAACAAAATACTTGAAAAACAAAAAAATAACAAAAAAAAATGTAACAAGAGATGAGGATTCAAGTCAAGTCACAGAAAGATAGGGTGCCAAAACATTTGGAGGCAAGTGGAAATGAGCATCACCGAATACTCCTGAGGAAGTTCCCCTCATTGTGCTGAGTGTTTTGATACATCACATGCCCATGTTGTGTTAATTTTATTTTCACATGACATCACATCAAATGCACAAGTCCAATGTTTTTGGAATAAAGTAGCACTGTCAGAATAAACTTCATGTTCAATAAACCAACATACTAACATGAATGACAGTCAGCATGATGAGAGTCTCCCTTTACCTTATATGTATTTATGTACAAAGTCATACATTCAGAGCTAAAATATAAATAGGCTATAAATGACAATGTAAGAGTGGCTTTTCTGACATAAGGGGAGACAAAGTTTTCTGAGCGAACAATTTGCCAATTCCACCAGTACCTCTCTTAACAATGAATGTGACACTCTACATTTAAATATACAGTATATAAGGTAATTTGAATAGAGCATTTTAGAACATATTTGAGGGTGGTATCCATGCAAAAGTAAAGGCTTGTTCACCTAATCACTTTTTTAGAAGATAAAAAATTATGAAGGAGAAACAGCATGCAGGTACAGTATTAAACAGCAGCATCAAGGATTAAAAAACATTCCATTTTTGTGTGCATGCATACTTTGAATCTGGAATCAATACAAAGTTTTATAAATGAGTCCCCAAGTCCTATGGATTTGATATATACAAGTTTTAATGTTGTAAACAAGCTGCATGTATTGCTTCTGCAACACAAATTAACCTAAAAATCACCAACCTGTAAATCTGTTCATAGGAGATACAACTGTATTTCACAGGGCTTTGAGTCAGCAGCTGTTCAACTGCTTTTTCCAGCCTTGGCCAGTAAGATTCTTTGTAGTCCTCTGCTGTCATTGTATTCATCACTGAACAACCAACAGATTTCAAATGTTTAGTTAAACCCATTTACATTCTTAAAAAAAATGATCAATTGTCAATGTAACTACTGATGCACTTAACCTTTTTATTTTTCAAAATGATTACTTCATGTTACCTGTACATATTCTATAATAATTTAATAATGGGCTTTTCTAGTAGTTTTGCTGTATAAAATAACTTTCTATATACAATAATCTCTAGGCTTCTGAGCTTGTGTGCAATATGCATGAGCCTGGATTTTATTGTCATGTTTTATTGACATGACAATAAAATCCAGGTATATGGTCATGCTCCATTCACAACATGCCTTTCAAGCAGTTGTAAAGGAACTGGAGTAGAGAATCAGTAGATAATTTGGCCTATATTCTTTTCAGTGAATGGCTTAGAAAAACACTGAAATGGCCATTAGCAAATAGCACCATTTACAAGGAGTCCTATTTGGATAGGGCTTAGGATGCATCAGAGAAATTTTTGTATAATAGTTATATAATAGTTATACTGTCTGACTTTGAACAAAAATTTCTCTGATGCATCCTAATACCTAAGGTTCAGGTAAAAAAAAAAAAAAAGATTTAATGAAACAATTTATTTTTAAACATCATAAAAATAAAGACAGCACATTTTCCAACAGATAAACCAACTTGCCATAACAATAGTTGCAATCTGTTGCACATTACAGATACTACGGTTGTCTCCTGCCCAATATTCTCTAGATTTGTAGCTCCGGTGCAAAAATAATTAAAGCTAAAATAAGGTATACCTTGTCTGACTGATGTTTGTACCCAAGGAAACAATATGTACATATTACAATTTACTTTTACTGTATTATGCAACATTCATAAAAATTTAAGACATATCTGGTTAAGCATCTCTTTGTCTGCTGAAGCACTGCTAGTTAGTTATCCAACACTATGGTGTCTGCCTGTTTGTAATGTCAATTTTATAACTTCAAATACTCTTACAGAATTTACAGATTTTCTTTTGTTCAGTTGTTGGGCAACCACCACAGGCTGTACTTTTGTTGTTTTAGTTAGTTAATGTATTAATGTAACATAAAATACTGTTCTGTTTTAGTCTTCTTGTTCAAATGAACGGAATTTAACACAAATGCAGTAAAGACCTGACAGAGCATCATTAGAAACCCAGCATCTGGTGATGTTTATGGGTTCGAGTGCTGTAATTCACCAGATTTAGATACATAGACGCTTAAATTAAAGTGTAAAGTCTGTGTTTTGAGGTTATCTTCATTATTTCATTTCAAATATTCTGTGGCCCTGAGAATATAATGTTTTTACTAGAGTGTTGAATTTAGCATATGATTTCACATGAATTAACTATGCTTTCTATCAAGCAGTTCCACCCCAAGGGCTTAGTAACGTACAGTAAGTATTGGCTTATGAAGCAATCAAATTAATGCTAATAAGTTTAACTACCCCAGTTTACCTTATATCCCATACCTGATTTCATATTGCATGTTATGAAGTACTGTAATTGCACACAAATAAGCTGTACATTCATTAGCTTTGAGTGGTACAACAGTTAGGTCAAATGAAACGGATTTATTAAATTCAGAGAGATTAAAAGTCAGACTCCTCGGGCAAAAACAATCAGCTTCGCTTTCTGAAGCGAAATCATTTCGTGAGATCACAATCAGAATCGGTGTGTGTGATCAAACAATCACACTCACCTTCAGCGACTGGAATACAACTGGCTTCACCTGGCATCCGTGAGGTACAGTTAAAATAACATATTTTCATGGATTGTGGACATTGTGCATCTCTAAAACCCTACCCTCCTCAATTTTACTGCGAGCTGCAGAATTTTAATTACCTAATCAAACGATAAACTCAGTGATAAAAACGAGATATGTGTACAAATCCTACTACACTGCCGCGAATCGTGCTGCAAAACCTTCATGGTTTTTTGCGAGATTTCACATTAAAAGTCACCCAAGGAATAGCAGTGGTAAAATGAATATCTAAACGTAGCATTAAATATCTAGCCGTGTTTCTAGCCCAAAACAAAATGGCTTAATGCCATTTAGCAATTGATTTTAGTGTTTTTTGATGTGAGTGGTTGGGGTACACAAAATGCATACACTACATATATTACACAAGCACTGTACTGTATAGTAACCATGCAAGGGCTCTCATGTTTTGCAGAGACAGGCAAGAGTGACATCTCCAAGAACCCCACCCCAAAATATAAAAAATAAGCACTGGGGGTGTTGTGCTTGGATTACTGAGCACAATTTAACCAAATACTAATGATTTATTCAATTTCCATTTATTAATTTATTCGTGTGTGTGTGTGTGTGTGTGTGTGTGTGTGTGTGTGTGTGTGTGTGTGTGTGTGTGTGTGTGTGAGTGAGTGAGTGAGTGAGTGAGTGAGAGAGAGAGAGAGAGAGAGAGAGAGAGAGAGAGAGAGAGAGAGAGAGAGAGAGAGAGAGATCTTTGATAGCCTCCCAAATTGGTTCAATCCAGTCACCAGGGGCCTTTATTACTCAGATGTTTTCTGGACCATCTCAGGGCCCCCAGTTTGAGAGCCACTGGCCTAGACTACTTGTTCTGAGCAGGTGTTGACAGTGAACAAGCTGTAAAACTGTTAGCTAAGTCACAGACACTCATGAAAAACTCATGCTGATTATCTGGGAAACATTCTCTAACAGCAGTCAAAATGTCATTGTTTGTGTCAAACAAGTGAATTTGTCGTAACATTAAAACAAGTGAATTTGCCGTAACATTGTCGTAACATGACTTACTCTGTGCTCAAAGTGATGCTTGCAGCTCCAGTGGTTTTCTCTGTGGGTGAACAAGAATGATGCTGAACAATTCCAGGATAGGCTTTTTTTTTTCATTGGTTGCTGCGTTAAATTTTACCCAGATACAATAGTGCTATTTTCTGATTGGCTATTGTGTAGCCTTTCTTTTTTAGTGGCTGAAAGTGTCAGGCTCGACTAAGAACTCCAGGGGAGACGTGCTTTATTCCTGCCCGGTTCCATAGAGAGAGCGGTGCGGACAGAGACATTTTGGACGCTGCAGCATATTAAATATATGATTATTTAAAGTTTTTCTGCATGAGAAATACAATGTGTGGGAGAAAAGATAAAAAAAAATCTAAATCAGTCTCAATGCATGACCTGAACCGTGTTATACAGTAACTCTTGTTTATGCCATTGACACAATAGTTATACTGTAGTACGGCCTTCTTCTTCTTCTTCTTTCGGCTTTTCCTATCAGTGGTCGCCAGAGCGAATCATCTCTCTCCACCTATCCCTAACTTCTGCATCCTCAACACTTGCACCCACTAACTTCAAATCCTCATTAATTACATCCATATACCTCCTCTTTGGCTTTCCTCTTTGCCTCCTGCCTGGCAGCTCCATGTCCAACATTCTCCTACCAATATACTTACTCTCCCACCTCTGAACATGTCTGAACCATCTTAATCTGGCCTCCCTAACTTTGTCCCCCAAATGTCCAATATGGGCTGTCCCTCTGATGTACTCGTTCCTAATCCTGTCCAACCTTGTCACTCCCAAAGAGTCACACACATGTACTCAGTCTTACTACTGTACAACTGACTTTCATTACTCTTCTCTCCAGTGCAAACCTCCAGGTTTTCCTCCACCTGCTCCCTGCTCTCACTACAGATCTCAATGTCATCTGCAAATATCATCGTCCAAGGAGACTCCTGTCTGACCTCCTCTGACAACTGATCCATCACTATTGCAAACAGGAAGGGGCTCAGATGCAGTCCCACCTCCACTTTGAACTCCTCTGTCTGACCTACAGCACACCTCACCACTGTCTTGCTCCTCTCATACATGTCCTGCACCAATCTAACATACTTCTCTGCTACTTCTGACTTCCTCATACAGTATCACAGCTCTTCTCTTGGCACCCTGTCATACGCTTTCTCCAAGTCTGCAAACAAGCACACAGTGAAACTCCCTCTGACCATCCCTATACTTCTCTATCAACATTCTCAGAGCAAAAATTGCATCTGTAGTGCCCTTTCTGGGCATGAATCCATACTGCTGCTCACAAATTTCCACCACCTTCCTTAACCTAGCTTCCACTACTCTTTCCCACAGCTTCATTGTATGGCTCATCAACTTTATCCCCCTGTAGTTGCTGCAACTCTGCACGTCACCCTTATTCTTACCCTGTTGAAAAAACTAGTTAAAAATTCCACTGCTGCCTCTCCTAGACACTTCCAGACCTCTACCGGGATGTCATCAGGACCAACTGCCTTTCCACATTTCATCCACTTCAAAGCCTTCCTGACTTCATCCTTTCTAATCTTATCTACTTCCTGTTCCACAGAGTTCACCCCTTCTACTCTTTTTTCCCTCTCATTTTCCTCATTCATCAGCTCCTCAAAGTATTCCTTCCATCTCCTCTGTACACGCTCCTCTCTCTGTACACTCTCCTCACTCGATCCCTCTGCCTAGCTAACCTGTACAAGTCCTTCTCTCCTTCTCTGGTGTCTTCTGCTTGGCCTCCCTCTTCACTGATACTGTTCAGTCCTGTCCATATCCCACTTCATCTTGGCTAATCTCTTCCTCTGGATACTATCCTGAACTTCCTCATTCCACCACCAAGTCTCCTTATCCTCTTTCATCCTTCCAGATGACACACCCAGCACCTTTCTCCCTGATCACTTCTGCTGTAGTTTCCCAGTCATCTGGCAGCACTACCTGACCACCCAGAGCCTGCCTCAACTTCTGTCTAAATTCCTCACAACATTCCTCCTTTTTCAGCTTCCACCACTTAGTTTTATTCTCTATCTTTGACCTCTTCCTCTTACAGACCATGAGAGTCATCCTACACACCACCATCCTATGCTGTCTGGCTACACTCTCTCCCACTACCACTTTACAGTCACTAATCTCTTTCAGATTGACTCTTCTACAAAGGATGTAGTCTAACTGTGTTCTCCTACCTCCAATCTTGTAATTCACTCTATGTTCCTCCCTCTTCTGAAAATAAGTGTTAATCACATCCATGTCCATCCTCTTAGCAAAGTCCACTACCATCTGTCCTTCAAGGTTCCTTTCCTTAACTCCAAACTTGCCCATCACCTCCTCATCACCTGTCCACTAAAATCCGCTCCTATCACCACTCTCTCACCCGTGGGAATACTCTCCATCACCTCATCTAATTCACAGCAGAATCTCTCTTTCTCCTCTAACTCACAGCCTACCTGCGGGGCATAACCACAAACAACATTCAACATCACCCCTTCAATCTCTAACTTCAGACTCATCACCCTGTCTGCCACTCTCTTCACCTCCAGAACATTCCTCACGAACTCCTCCTTCAGGACCACACCTACCCCATACTTTTGGACTTTATGTTAAAAGTTCTCCGCAAAAAAATCCTGCAGTTTTTTGTCACAATCTATAAATGTATATAATATCGAATTTAAAAACACTAAAATCTTATGCAGCTGGTTTTACTTATGACTTGATTTTTCATTTTAGAAACACAAAGTCTCTCTCAAACTGACCTTTATACATGTACCTAAACATTTGAGAAAGGTATTGGTGCATTAAATACTCAAGTGTGAATGTAGACCATAAAATATGGCAAATTTTTAGAAAATATGCTTAAAATTTATGGATTGGCACCAAGCAAAATGAAACATACACATTGTAATTTTAGCAAAACTGTGATGTATTATACATCAAAATTTTCAGTAGGCACTGTAGTGCTGCAATTGTTATTGTAACACACACCCCACACACACCCCTTAATTATGAATAATGCCAAAAATGAACAATTCCACAATAGTTACAACTGAAAATTAGCTTAAGATAATGCACAGCACATCTTCACTCATCAGTATTATCCATATCACTATCATCAGAGCCATCATCCCATGTACCATTTCCTCTGTTTCCTTTGAAACATTTGCACAATTTTGGCACTGACAAAAATCAGTACAAGACAGTCTTGCAGACATACATGAACATCTTCCAGTCTCACATTTGCCTTGCTTGCAACTGCAGTGGACTACCTGCAAAACTCTTTCAGGTGCAGGATTTCTAGTCATCCAGGTCACCATTAACTCCCCATCCTCGAGGTGCCATCCATTGCCAACGGGTGAAGTGGCACACATTATACCTTTCAGAGAATGTCTCATTATGGCTGCTTGGTAGTTTGCCCTTTTGCAGTGTTGGTGCAGGGCATCACTTGTCGGGGGCATGGATAGTTCTGGCAAAGCCGATGATGCCATGCAGAATGCTTTGCATCTTGCATCGTTCACATTTTCGACAGATAACTGGCCATAGAGGTGGCACACATATTTGCAAAGTATGTCAAAGGTAGACTGGTCCAGGTTAAAACTTTGGGATTCCTCTATCTCACAAGCAACAGAAAATGCCTTTCTTTTGCCTTTGCTATAAAAGGCACTTGTAGAGTCGCACTTTTGGAGCGACCACTCTCCGCTGAACATTGACAGATCATTGGTAGAGATTGTCAAGAGCACCAAATATCTTGGTGTTTATCTAGCGGAGAACCTCACCTGGTCACTCAACACCAGCTCCTTCACCAAGAAAGCCCAGCAGCGTCTCTACTTCCTACGAAGTCTGAGAAAGGCACATCTCCCTTCCCCCATCCTTACCATGTTCTACAGAGGGACCATTGAGAGCACCCTGAACAGCTGCATCATTGTCTGGTTTGGGAACTGTACCATCTCGGATCACAAGACCCTGCAGCGGATAGTGAGGACAGCTGAAAAGATCATCGGTGTCTCTCTTCCCTCTATCATGGACACTTACACCACACACTGCATCCGCAAAGCCAACAGCATTGTGGATGACTCCACACACCCCTCACACACACTCTTCACCCTCCTGCCATCTGGAAAAAGGTACCAAAGCATTCGGGCCCTCACAACAAGACTGTGTAACAGTTTCTTCCCACAAGCCATCAGACTTCTCAGTAACTGAACTGAACTGTACTGAGCACAACATACACACGCACATCATCTGTATGGACTGCACAGACCTACACCAAATACACACACTTCCAATATATATTCATCAACCTGTTAACATGCTGCTTACATCCATCAAACATGCTGTTTTGCACACTTTTTACTTTTTTTGCTCTTTGCACACACTATCCAATCATTTCCGTCATTTTGCACATACTGTACAATATTTCAGCCGCTTGCTGTTTTTGCACAAATCCTATACATTATCTCAGGGACCTGCTGCTAAGAAACTGTGTTCACTCTAGTATTACTGTACGCAATATTGTCTGAACATACAATATTTACACTGGTTGGCGCTGTTTCTGTTTATTGTCTTTTGTGTATTGTCTTTTGTGTATTTTTTGTTCTGCACTGTTTTGTCTGTCTAGTGTCTTGTCCTGCACTGTTTGCACCATATTGCACAGTTGCTCTATTTGTGGCTAGGACTACTTGTTTTATGTAGCACCACAATCCTGGAGAAATGTTGTCTCATTTCACTCATGTACTGCAACAGCTATATATGGTTGAAATAAAAATAAAAGCTTCTTGACTTGACTTGACAACCTGAGAAGGTATGGATCACAATAAGTGCCAAACACACACTGGTGCCAAGAGTTGATGACACCTTAGCTAAATCAATGATCCTTGTTTTGTTGCCAACCCCTGTGAAAAGATACAACCTACATGGTAAATCTGGCTGCAGACTTAAAGCAATCACTGCCACATCAGTATCAAGGCTCTTGATGACTACAGTTTGATGTTCATTGGCAGCATGTTGTGCATGTAAAAACAACCTGGTGTCACATTCCTCATGATCACATGTCAGATCTTCAACAGCACTGAGAGTCTGTATACCGTCCATTACACAGTCACACAGGTCTCCATGTGCGATGTACTGTACAAGCTTAAGTCCATGGCCACAATGTTAAGATCAGCATCTTGCTACACAACATAGAGGAATTCTACCAGTGCCTCTTTGTTTGTTCCATCTGATAGAAACTTTTTGAGGTACTACTACTCAATGACACAGACTGGTCTCTGTGAGCATCTTGAAATTCAGGATACTGTATGGCACGTTTCTCCGCCGCATCCAGGAGCTTTTTGTCAATGAAACGCCTGTAGCAAGTGGAGTGAAACCCAGCATCTTCGGGAACATTTTCAAATTCGATTTCTCGACAATGTTTGTATGTTTCTGCTATTCTATGATTCTCACCGTGCAAGCCAAGTCACCGTTTGATGCTATTTCTGTCTGTATCCCATCGTGTATGCGTAAAATTCTTCGTTTCTTCTTTCTTTATAGATGTGAGATGCATATAGCATTGTTTATAATCCTTTTTACAGAGTTTAGAAGGAGGTCTGACCGTAATTTCCTCTTCTTCGCTAATCGATATTGACAACAAGGGTGCAGACATCTTGTACTCATGTTTAAATGTTCCAAAAAGTGGACACCTTATTGGTCATGCTTCCTATATGTGATGCGAAGCATAATCACTCATGATCAAAATATGATTATGCGAGGAAGGAACTATTGGCAACTTTAAACACTAATAAACAATAAACTTCATGATTATATGTGGAGAACTTTTATTTTCTTGCTCAAAACCAATAGCTCTTTTTATTGGAATGAAAAGAATTTAGTGCCCCATGGACAGTGGAAGAAAACACAGGAAAAGTAATTATGTTGCTAGTATTAAGTGGAAAGGGGGTACTATAAGGAAATAGTTCAGTTGAAGGTAGGTAGGCCATTGGGAAGAAGGTTACACTGGAGGAGTTTAAAATAATTGTGAGGAAAGAATATGAGCAAATAAGTCTTAGCCCAGGAAAAAAAACTGTCCAGGGAACTTAAAAGGAAGATCAGCAATTTCTGCCATTATTCTTTGTAAATCCATTTAAATTCAGTCATGTTGGGTGGGAATCATCTGTGGACATCTGAGGTCTCTCCAGAGATGTTCATTAGAGTTGTCCCAAATTTTCACTCCTGTGTTGTCTTTTTCTGTGTACTTAAGGTGGAACCTTTGGCCCAGACTCAGGTCAGAGTGCTGTGGAAAAGGTTTTTATTAAGAATATCTCTGTACTCTGTGTAATTCAGCATTTCCTCAACACTGACCAGCATCCCAGTCCATGCTGCTGAAAAACACCACATAGCATGATGTCTTACGATTCTATACCGCCTGTCCTGACCCTCTGCCTGTTGTTTCGACCACGATTCCTGTCTACTCTGCATTTTTGTGTTTGCCAACTTCGACCCTTGCCTGTTGTACTACGAGTATTCTAATAAAGCCTGCAAATGGATCCTCAGCCCTATGACGCGTCATTACATAAAGAATGTTGATGAGCTGAACAGACATATTTGAGGCATATTGAAAAGGCATATGAGTAAGGGCTGCTAATAAATCTTGGTAAGTTATGTTGAAACAGAATAAAAGGCAGAATGAATAGATGTATTAAGGACCTTTAACTGTGAATAACTATTTATGTAAGGGTTGAAAATAGCTTATCAGAAACTTTGTGGTTAAAAATGGAACACCTCAATTTACCATTCATTATTATATTTCATCATGGTATTTATGGAAATAGAGAATGGGATGGTTGCTCAATGTTTGCTGTTATTGGAGAGATCTGGAAGTAGGAATTTAGATTTAGTGTTAAAGAAGGTACAGAAGCTACAGATTGTATTGTATTAAAGATTAAAAAGATATACAGTAAAGATTGTACTATAAAGATTCATTCATTCATTTTCTACTGTTTTTTTATCCGAACTACCTCGGGTCACGTGGAGTCTGTGCCTATCTCAGGCGTCATCAGGCATCAAGGCAGGATACACCCTGGACGAAATGCCAACCCATCACAGGGCACACACGCAATCACACACTACGGACAATTTTCAGGAGATGCCAATCAACCTACCATGCATGTCTTTGGACTGGGGAGGAAACCGGAGTACCCAGTGGAAACCCCCGAGGCATGGGGAGAACATGCAAACTCCACACACAAGGTGGAGATGAGAATCGAAACCCGACCCTGGAGGTGTGAGAGGAACGTGCTAACCACTAAGATGAAAAAATCACTGATGAATGTATTAAATATAATAAGATGTTTAGCTGGAAGAGCTTGCTTGGGGTGCATATAGAGTTGCTATTAGAGATATTTGCAGTGGGTTGTAAGTACTGGATTAGGGATTTATTGTTATCAAAAGTTTGGATAGTATTCAAAATCAAGCGGTAATATTATGTACAGATGCATTCAAGACAATAACAATTGCAGCGCTACAGGTGGAAAAGGGAGAAATGCCTTTGTAGATAAGAAGAACACAACCATAAGCAAATTACTGGGTAAATCTACAAGGTCATGGACAAAACTATCCAACAAAAGACATCCTAAGACCTTTTCTGGGAGAATGAGAGGCAAGAAGTAAATCATGGGTTGGATAATAGAACAGAAATGAACAGAACTAATAATAGCTCAACTAAAAATCAGTCCAATAGCACAAGTGTCAACCATATACCAGGGACTCTTCCAGATGCCATTTACATCACTGGAGAGGGAGAGTTTTACTTTGACTCACGTCATACAAACATATATATTTTCAAGTACATCCAAATCTACGCATCAAACAAGGCAGTTAACAGGATTGGGTTGCTATTTTATATTCCAGAGTTTAACATTGCGGTGGAGAAAGAATCAATGATGGTCTATTAGTTTACACAGGGGAAATGCTAAAAATACTATTAGCACTACAGTGGATAAAGTATACAAAACTGAAAGTGGAAGAGACTTAAATTCGGACATACTAAACTCAACAACTGCAACCCTAAACTGAAAGAACCTGTTGCATTTTCTGGGCACACACACAAAAAGAGAAATAAAAACGTTTAGCTTAAAGGAAAACATAGGAAATGTGTAAAAGCCAATTATTGTATAATGCCTTTCTGACATTATATAATGTTATATATGATATTAACATACATATATTATTAACATAATATAGATTGGAATAATGCACATAACATAATAATGATACAGTCAGTTTTTATTATTTTGCTCCCTACTGAAAGGGGGGACTTATAGAGTTTGATGGCCACTGGTAGGAAAGACCTTATTGACAATGGACATTGTCTCAAAGCAGCTTTACAGAACATAAGAAACATACTTACAATTTTTAATATTTAAAAATATTAATATAATACAAATATCCAAGATTAATATTAGACTTCTATATTTAAATGTGTTTGTATTTATCCCTCCTGAGAGCAAGGCTGAGGTGGCTAAGGTGACTGTGGCGAGGAAAAACTTCCTTAGATGGAAATGGAAGAAACCTTGAGAGGAAACAGACTCAAAGGGAACCATCCTCATTTAGGTGACAGTGGAGGGTGTGATTCTAAATATACAGGCATATATTTGGGCAGCCAGAAGTAACTAGAACCAGATGATATGAACATATCACCCCTATCTTATTCATTGCATTGGCTCCCAGTCAAGTTTTGCATTGATTATAATGTACTATTACTAACCTTTAATGCACTTAATGGTCTCCTGCTGTCAGGGAGCTCTCTGACTCTGCTCCCGTGCGTGCCCCGCCCGCACGGAGTGGCTTGCCTGCTTACTGATTGCTCTCACCTGACTCTCATTTCACTCTCATCAGACACCATATATAATCCCCTCTCTATCCATGGGTTCACTGAACATTTCTCGACACTCCCGTGTTCATGTTCAGCTTCGTGCTTCTCCCACGCACTCCCGTGGTTAGTACACCGACTGCCTTTCATCCCCTACTCTCTGGACTTTGTGGGCCGCGCTTCCACTGCGCACCACCGGATTACACAGACTGCCTTGCTACTCTGGATCTTTGTGGGCCTTTTTCAGGAGATGCTTCTGCATGTCGCGGTTTTCTACTCCAGGTAAACCTCTACATGGAGATGCAACCGCAGCGCTTTCCGTCCGAGCGGTCCAAGGTAGCGTTCCTCATCTCACTCCTGTCCGGGAGAGCGCTAGCTTGGGCTCAATCATTGTGGGACTCGGCCAGCCCGATGATAAATGTGTGTGCCCATTTCACTGCGCACTTTGTCGAGGTTTTCAGCGCCGCTTCCGGGGTCCTATCCACAGCCGACCAGCTGCTTAGCTTGCGTCAGGGAACTGATGACATCACTGCATACAGCTTGCGTTTCCGCACCTTGGCGGCATCTAGCGGCTGGAACGAGTCGGCGCTACTGGGGGTATATCGGCAGGGTTTGTCCCCAGAAATAAAATTAGCCATGGCGGTATTTGAGGACACTACTGGATTGGAGGACTTCATTAAGAAGTCCATTGGCCTTTCTCAGCGGCTGGCGGCGTGCCAACCCATGTCACCAACCCCAGGGGTTCCACCAGTCCCTACTACTGCCTCAGACACCGAACCCATGCAGCTGGGCTCTCAGAGACTGTCCAGGAGAGAGAAGAACAGCCGCCTGGCGTCTGGTAAATGCCTGTATTGTGGTAACCCAGGTCACTCCATTGCCAGATGTCCCACGCGCCCAGCCCGAGCAGCGGTGAGTACAGTAGATTTTCCGAGAGACATATCTACTCTGTCTACACTCTCAGTGACACTTCTAACTCCCGCTCTCTCTCTTTCCGTGGATGCTCTGGTGGACTCCGGCTCGGCAGGGAACTTCATCTCGCAGGCCTGCCTCACCAGCCTGCGCTCCCCGTGATAGGGGTTCCCAGGACTTAGCCGTCCAGACCATCCAGGGATGCCCACTGGGTCGGGGCTGGGTCAAGTACTGTGCGCCGGTAGTGACTCTACAGGTGGGTCTGTTCCACCGGTAGGAGATCCGGTTCATGGTGCTCGAAGATTCTACCGTCAGCGTGATCCTGGGCAGGCCCTGGCTAAGCCAACATGCCCCTGCATGCTCCTGGGACCCTTGCAACGTCCTGCGTTGGAGTAACCACTGCCTGGAGCACTGCATCTCCCAGCTTCCCGTAAGGGTCCCCCAGGCTATGGTAGGTGCCACCAGGGTAGAGGAAGCCACGACGTCGAAGCAGGCAGAGATCCCCCAGGAGTACCAGGCATTCAAGGACGTGTTCTGTCCTCAGGCGGCCACTCGTCTCCCCCCTCACCGGCCTGGTGACTGCGGCATCGACCTGCTTCCCGGGGCTAAGCTGCCCAAGGGCCGAATCTACCCCCTTTCCGCGCCAGAACATCGAGCGATGGAGGAGTACGTCCAGCAGGCTCTTAAGCAGGGGTTCATCACAAAGTCATCCTCCCCGACAGCTTCGAGCTTTTTCTTTGTGGGGAAGAAGGACGGAGGCCTGCGTCCCTGCATAGACTACCGACAGTTGAACGCTCAGATCTCTCCTCTCCCTTATCCTCTCCCGCTTGTTCCAGCAGCTCTTGAGGCCCTAAGGGAGGCACGCGTGTTCACCGAGCTCGATCTCCGGAGCACGTATAACCTGGTGCGCATCAGGAGGGGAGATGATTGGAAGACAGCCTTTATCACGCCCTCCGGACACTACCAATATCGAGTCATGCCGTACGGCCTTTCCATCGCTCCAGCAGTGTTCCAGGGATTTATGAACGAGGTGCTCCGACCCTACCTTCAGAGGTTCGTCATGGTGTACATCGATGACATCCTGATATACTCCAAGACCCTGGAGGAACACCAGGCCCACGTATGTGAGGTCCTAGGGGCACTTCGTTCCCAACAACTCTACCTCAACCTCTCCAAGTGTGAGTTCCACCGTGAGGAGGTACAGTTTCTGGGCTACATCATCAGTGCACAGGGAATGCAGATGGATGAGAGAAAGGTTAGAGCAGTGAGGAACTGGCCCGTCCCGTAGACGATTAAGGAGCTCCAACGCTTCCTGTGCTTCGCCAACTTTTATCGGCGGTTCATCCAGGGGTACAGCCAGATCACCGCCCCCCTCACTTCTCTCCTCAGGGGTAAGGCACGGACCCTGAAGTGGACCAAGGAGGCCCAGGGGGCATTCAAGGTGCTCCGCCAGCGCTTCTGCTCCGCTCCTGTGTTACGTCATCCAGACCCCCGGAAGCCTTTTGTGGTTGAGGTAGACGCCTCCTCGACCGGAGTGGGGGCCGCTCTCTCTCAGCGGTCAGGCACCCCACCACAGCTCCATCCATGTGCCTTCTTCTCACACAAGCTCTCGGCGGCGGAACAGAACTACGACATCGGAAACCGTGAGTTACTGGCAATAAAACTTGCCCTGGAGGAGTGGAGGCACTGGTTAGAGGGCGCGGAGCACCAGTTTACCGTGGTCACTGACCACAAGAATCTCCAGTACTTGCGGGAGGCCCGGAGACTCAATCCCAGGCAGGCTCGCTGGGCCCTTTTCTTCACTCGGTTCCAGTTCCACGTCACCTACCGTGCGGGGGCGCTTAACGGGAAGGCCGACGCCCTGTCCTGGGTCTTCGGGCCTGAGGAACCCAACGATCCAGACCCCATACTTCCTCCGTCGTGGGGCCTATTGTCTCGGACGTGGACAGCGAGATTCGGGCTGCCTCCATCCAGGAGCCCGCCCCTGGAGGGTGCCCCGAGGGACGTGTCTTTGTCCCCACCGCCTGCCGTCGGGGATTAATCCAGTCAGTCCACGAGGGACCAGGTACGGGACACCCGGGCGAGAAGAGGACGGTGCAGCTCCTTCAGGCGCGTTACTGGTGGCCGAGGATGGCAGAGGAGGTGAACCGTTATGTCCAGGAGTGCGCCACCTGCGCCATGGCAAAGGTACCACGCCACCTGCCCGTCGGCAAGTTGATGCCGCTTCCCATACCTCAGCGCCCCTGGTCACACCTAGGGATAGACTTTGTGACCGACCTGCCGCGGTCAGGAGGTAACACATGCATCTTGGTAGCGGTGGACCGTTTCTCCAAGGCCTGCCGCTTGGTGCCTCTGAAGGGCCTGCCCACAGCCCTTGAAACTGCCGAGGCCTTGTTCCATCATGTTTTCAGGAACTTTGGTCTCCCGGAGGAGATAGTTTCGGACCGTGGTCCCCAGTTCACGTCTCAGGTTTGGCGAGCTTTCTTCCAGCTCCTAGGGGTGTCGGTCAACCTGACGTCGGGGTACCACCCGCAGTCCAACGGCCAGGCGGAACGTAAGATTCAGGAGCTGAGCCGGTATTTAAGGACTTACTGCAGCCAGGATCAAGGGGATTGGGCTCGCTTCTTGCCCTGGGCAGAGTATGCCCAGAACTCACTCCGCCAGGACGCCACAGGACTCACCCCTTTCCAATGCGTGCTGGGGTTCCAGCCGCCCCTGTTCCCATGGTCGGACGAGCCTAGCGACGTACCATCAGTGGATGCCTGGTACCGGGAGAGCCACCGGATCTGGGAGTCAGCACACACCCGGCTGCGCCGGGCGCTCCGCAACACCCACCGGCACGCGGACGCTCGGCGTCTAGAGTCTCCTCGGTACCGCCCCGGGCATAGAGTGTGGCTCTCCACTAAGGACCTGAAGATGAAGCTGCCGAGCCGCAAGCTTAGCCCCAGGTTCATTGGGCCTTTCAGGATCTCCAGGCAGATCAGCGACGTTTCATACCGGCTGAAGCTGCCGTCCAGGTATCGCATACACCCCACTTTTCACGTGTCCCTGCTTAAACCTTGTGTCTCGCCTGTCTCTCGCCCTCCAGGTGACCCCGTGGCGCCCGTCCAGCCGGAAGTCGTGGCTCAGCCTGGCATCTACGCAGTGCGGGAAGTCCTGGACTCCAGAAGGCGCGGGGGTCGCCTCGAATACCTGGTAGACTGGGAGGGTTACGGCTCGGAGGATCGGTCATGGGTGGCCCGGCGGGACGTGCTGGACCCAAGTCTGCTGGCGGAGTTCCATGCTGCCCACCCACGCCGCCCAGCGCCCAGGGCTAGGGGTCGCCCTCGTCGCAGGGTCAGGGCGTCCGGTGCCGCCCCTGGAGGAGGGGGTGGTGTCAGGGAGCTCTCTGACTCTGCTCCCGTGCGTGCCCCGCCCGCACGGAGCGGCTCGCCTGCTTACTGATTGCTCTCACCTGACTCTCATTTCACTCTCATCAGCCACCATATATAATCCCCTCTCTCACTCCCACTCACCGTCAGTTATTATCCATGGTTTCACTGAACATTTCTCGACACTCCCGTGTTCATGTTCAGCTTCGTGCTTCTCCCACGCGCTCCCGTGGTTAGTACACCGACTGCCTTTCATCCCCTACTCTCTGGACTTTGTGGGCCGCGCTTCCGCCGCGCACCACCGGATTACACAGACTGCCTTGCTACTCTGGATCTTTGTGGGCCGCGCTTTTCCGCGCACCACCGGATTATTCTACTTCCGTGTTTTCACAATAAACTCTGTTTGCTTCCACTCCGGCTTCCTCCTCTGTGTCTCGCATAACACCTGCCACAGTACTTGTGTGATCTTTTGTTTTTGTATGACCCATTGACTTCGTTCAAAAGGTGCAGATTATTTGGTACTGTACATCAGGTACAAAAGGCTACAGCAGGGGGCAGAACATCCCTCTAAATGGAATTTGAAGTGTGAGAGCTTCTGTGTACTGGTTTTTGGGCTGATAAGTAATATTTCTGTCATCAGAATAAACCTCTTACGGATCGGACAAAGTGACCACTAGGAGATGACCCAGAAACAAGCTTCATTGCAGCTTTAAAGCATTAAATCCTCTAAAAACACGAAAAAACCTATTTACCTAGTAAAATTTATACTCTCAAGATTTTTTTAAGCCCACACACAAAGCATAATATGATTCATAGCCGTCATACTATTTTAAAATTTTTTTGGAGTAAACTGACCTAGGTGGCGCTAGACCAGTTTTTCCTTTACCTTTAGACGCTTCCCTTTCTTCGCTGGCGTAATATTTTCCAAAACAAATATTCCACAAAAATCCCCACAGGTCCAAGGAACTGGAATCTGTAAGCCTTTTTATCCAAAACGCAAATATTCCGTTTGTGTTCCGAAAACTGGAAACAGTAGTGCGCCACCATCTTGTTTTTTGGCTCTAACGTCTCATTGGGGGTTTCAAAAATTGTATTTTTTATAAATTCTATTTACTATTTGTTTATAGCCCAGGGCCTAACGAATCAACCAAGCCCTCACTTGGTACAAGCACCAATCGGTGCTTGTATTGCAGAGATAGACGGCTGAGAAGCCAATGATGTCATGACATCATTTTAGGGAACCCGCATTTGACTGACAATTACTCCTTCCAATAGCAATGAAATGGTCTGGGACCTCTACAGCTCTTTAGCCAATAAGGAGACGATTCCAACGGTATGCAACATGCCACGTCTCCGAGGCCTGATGCTGCGTGAAAAAGGTGCGGAAAGGATTTATTGCGCAATCCTCGACTTTCTCTCACTCACACAGCTCAGGGTGTCAGGTTACAGGCCTTTTTTTTACACCAGACTTGTAGACAGAGAGGTTCTGTGTGTTTTAGGCCTTTTAAACTGAGCATGCAGTCTTTTAATTAAAAGTTATACAGTAAACAAGTACACAAGAAACACATGACCGGACGGACATGTCCGTAGAAAAATATTTTTATTGAAGCCATTTTTGGGTCTTTTGACTTGAAATTTTTTTGGTGAAAGCCAAGACATGTGGCTATCAGTTGTTATTTGGTCCCTAACATGTTCCAGAGAAATAAGATTAATCAGTTTATCAGGTAAACAACTCAGGCGGAAATGAAAACCCTCCATTCTAGCCTCTGTAACTTTGTGCCAGTAAGGCCTAGAATCTGACACTTGTATCTGAAACTAGAGAATCTCTTCTTGCCAATGAGACCAGGCTCACCCCTGTGTGTCAAAGTATGTGGGAGCTGTACCACTTTTTGTTGGGTAGGTCATGTAGGCGAAAAACCTGCAATAGGGGGCGAGATCCCTAAGAGCAATAGAAAATTAGAGGTCATTCAATCTTTAATATATTTACACACTTGGTTTGATGAGATATATAACTGGGTATCATCATCAAAACAATAGAAACTTTTACCATGCCTTCTAATGATGTTTCAATTCAATTAATGTTATTTTTCAATTCAATTAACGTTATTTTTATAGCACTTTTAACAAGTCCCATTGTCTCGAGGTGACGGAAATGACATCTTGAATAATAAATGGAAAATTTTAAATAATCAGGCAGAAAAATCAGATTACTATTTTGAACAATTTGATAAATAATTCTGTAGCTAACATCACTTGTGATCACTTTTGCTCCCCTTTATGAGATTTATATAATTTCACAAATATCTTCCTCAAAATGCTTGACCTACATACTGAATCCCTCAACTACACGTTTCTTTAAACAGACACTACCAGTAGCTACTGGGCCCCTTTTAATAATAATAATAATAATAATAATAATAATACGTTCTTCACTTATCACTGGCTGTGTGCCAAAATCTTTTAAACTAGCACTTATCAAACCTCTGATTAACCTTGTCCTCTGTCAGCAGTCCAACTATAGGACAATATCAGCGGTTCAAGTTTTGCAGTTCAAGTTTTGCAGTTAAAGTTTCTTTAAAATATCACCTCAGTGCATCGTGATATTTGAAAGATTATTCATCGAAAAATAAAAATAACAACGTTTTTCCAGGATGCCAGACAAAGAGAGAAACTCTCTCAGAGGCTTTGTACATACCCACAGGCACTCAGACAAGGCATGTGATTGGTTCCCGGCGTGAGATCTGAGCTGATTGGCTGCGCATCATCGCATCCTCTCCCAGCTTCTTCCCTTGTTGTATCTCACCACTCTCGTTCACGCTGTCAACTGTGTCCCGCGTATTGTGTCCGAAATTAACTTTTCGTTAAGCACTTACAATGCCTCCTAAGCGGCATGCCCCTGCGAAAGATTCCTCTAGTGAGCCCAAGAGGAAGAGGAAGATGATGACCATCAGTGAAAAGGTCAAACTTAGGGCCAATCCTACTTCGCAGATTTTCACCTATCGCGAGGGGTTCCGGTCCCCATTAACCGCGATAAACGAGGGATCACTGTATTTGGTGTTCCACAAGGTTCTGTTTAGGCCCACTACCTTTACAAAATGGTGCAAAATTCATAAACATAATATTAACTTCCACGGTTATGTGGATGACATACAGATGAGACATGCAGACATGCAAGTCAGATGAGACACACCACCTTAATAAGATTGAAGAATGTTAAAGCACATTAGAAAGTGAATGCTTACTAACTTCCTCCTGATTAACTCTGAAAACACAAAAATGAAGAAATGCACATGCAGTAAGCTCTCTCATTAAGAGTAACACTAGATGGTCTTTCTGTTTCATCATGGGCAGAAGTAAAAGACCTTGGGAGGATTATTGACGCTGGTCTTGCTTTTGAAGCTCATGTAGATAATATTAATAGGGTAGCCTTCTTTCATTTCAGAAATATTAAAATAAGATAAAAAAATATTAGGTCACTACATTCAGAAATACTAGTTGATGTTTTTTTAACACTAGGTTGGATTATTGTACTGCTTTACTGATTGGATATTCTAGTACAAGCATAAACAACCTCCAGACAGTCCAGAACCAGAAGATATGAACATGTAAGGGAATAAGCCCCCCCAGATTCAATTAACATTTGTTTATTTTTTTTATGCTTAGAATTGTTAACTGATTGTATTGTTCCTATTGATGACATTTGTTTCATGTTCTCTTTGTTGAACTTATGTGTGTCTGTGTCTTTACAAAACTGGAGCTCGACAGACAGTTATTATTAGAGAAAGAGCGCGAGAGTGCGAGATGCGGAAGTGCAGTATTATACTGATCCACGTTGTGCTTAATGTTTTTGAAATAAAACGAACCATTTATCTTCATATCAACACACTTGTGGACCTCGTGTGTAACATAATTGGCGAGCCAGCCAGGAGATTTCATACATGAAAATAGTGAGAGTGTGGCTGCAATAGTGTGCGAGAGAAAAAAAAGGGAAAATGGAGATGGATCTTCGGCAGCTGCACGAGGAACTCGGCGCGGAGTTACCGCACCTGACGTGGATCAGCTTAAAGAATTGGCTGAATTTGCAAAAGTTCCCGTGGATAAGGTGAGAAAAAAACACGTTATTGTTCATCTAATAAATGAAGAGATTATAGATTAGTTATCGAGAAGGAAGATAAGGATGCAGCACGTCAGTTTATTGGCGATGTGGAATTAATTAAACGGATGAAAAATGAGAATGCTCGTGAGGCACAAAAGAGTTTAAGCGAGGACGAAGATGAACTGGCAAAGTTAAAAAAACAATATGCAGACCTCCAGCTGATGTTTCAGAGTTCCACAAAATCATTGGAGAGCGAAATTACAAGGCTTAGTGATCAAGTAAAGAAAAAAGAGAACAGGTCAGACTCAGCTTAGGGATACCGAGCCTCAGCAATCAAGAGTGCCAGAAGTAACCATCAGACGTCATTTTAAAATTTGGGGACAAATAGGTGAGAGAGGTCAAAAGGATAGACTGCCATACACAAATTTAGACAGTGATAGATAGACAGTGGAGTTCAAAAAGGACATGCTGAGACAGAAATTGTGGATGCTGTTGTAAGATCTATCACTCCCGGCCTCAGCCTTCAAGATATGCTTGAAATTAAAAGCAATTTGATGCTTCCCCAATTAAAAATCATCCTTAATGGCCATTTCAAAGAAGATGGGCCCACCGATTTGTACCACAAACTGGTAAACATCACACAAGATTACCAGGAATCACCTCAGAACTTCTTGTTCAGGGCCATAGAACTGAAAGAGAGACTTCTGATTGCCTCCAGAGATGGTGAGGCCGAGGAGCAGTATAGTGTTGAGCTCATCCAAAAGAAGTTCTTACGGTCTGTCAGTACTGGTCTCATAAGTGACCACATAAAATTTCAGTTGAAAGTTGACTTGGAAAACCAAAGTATTACAGATGAAGAGCTCATTGAGAGGATGAATGATGCTGCAGGTATTGAAACAGAGAGACAACAGAAACAAAAGAAAAATGCATGTGCAAAAGTGACAAAAGTAAATGAGCTCCAGGCTGATGTACAAGCACTACAAAGATTGGATAGACAGGTAGAAGCAACAGATAATGGACATAAACTCTGGGATGGGGCAGCAGATAGAGGAAAAGAACAGAAGAGTCAGAGCTCCTCCTCCAAACAAGAAGCTGAGCTGTTTGAACTTGTCAAACAGTTAAAAGAGGAGATAGCAGAAATCAAAAAGAGCATCCATGAATCACAACCATCCTTCCGTTATGGCCGTCCATCCTCTAGAAAGATATGTAAACTATGTCAAGACAGTGGGAACATTGAGCAGTGCAATCATTGTTTTAAATGTGGTCAGCAGGGACATTTGTCAAAGGGTTGTAGGGCACAAACACATACAGTTAATGTGGACCAAGTAACTGCAGTTGATCAAATGGAGCTTCACACTCAAACACAGAAACGGGATGGACCATGCAACATTGCTGCTGAGCTGCTGAACAAAAGCATAAAACAGCTTGAACAGAAAGTAAATGCAAAACAACAACTTTCAAGTGCAAACAGGTTAGAAGGATCCATCTACGCAGCCCACCTCTCGTCTAAGCGTAAAGCTCAACTGCTGAACTTGGTGGGAAAGAAATGTACTGTCAAGTGTTTGTTGGATGGGGTTCCTGTCCAAGCATTGTGGGATACAGACTCACAGGTCTGTCAGATTAATGAACAATGGCGCAAAGAACATCTACCTCATGTAAAAGTAAGAGGCACAGAGGAAATCCTGAGACCTGGGACATTGACGGGCAGGGCTGTGAATCAGACAGACGTTCCCATTTAGCGGATGGATTGAGGTAAAGTTCCAGCTGGACACCTCTGATACATCTAACACAGAGCTGCTTGTGCCACTGTTGGTATCAAAGACACCTGGTGTGGCAGAAGAGCCAATCATTGGGTATAATGTCATTGAACATCTTTTGCAGCAAGAGAAAGAACAGCCATCTCAAGCTACCATAAATACATTGACTGCAGCCTTTTCAGTGGATTGTAAAAGGGCCGAGGGGCTCATACACAGGGAAGCAGGGAGATTCCAGCACTTGTGAGGGAACAGTTAGAGGAAGCCGACAAAGAACAAAAATACCACCTGGTGAGACAAAAATGGTAAAGTGTTCTGTGCGGACTGTTCCTCTGACATGTAACCAGGAGATGTTGTTTGTTCCAGTTGAGAGTCCTGAGTGGCCTGAAGGCCTAACAGTCACTGAGAATGTAGTCAGGCTCCAGAGAGGCACCAGGTCAAAGGCCCTCATCCCAGTATGTAATGATACATGCCATGAATTACACTTCCACCACGCACCGTGTTAGGCCATGTACAGAGTGTAAAAGCGGTCTACCCTGCTGCGGCAAAACCTGTGGAGATAGAAGACTCAGTGGACCACAGCATGAAATCACCAGCAGTAGAAAACCCCATAACAACCAAAGAATTAAACTCAGGATCGATGACCCAGTGTAATGGAGATCTGTGGGACCCACCTGTTCCAATTAACCATTTGTCGCCCCAACAGCAGGAAGAGGTGAGGAAACTGCTGAGGGAGGAATGTGCTGCTTTCTCCAAAGATGATCAAGATGTAGGTTGTATTCCATCGCTGGAGTTGAAAATCAGACTTAAAGACACAACACCAGTCAGGGGAACATATATGTCTGTGCCAAAAGCACTTCACAAGGAAGTCAAAGAGTAGAGTCTGGAAGATCTCTTAAACCGAGGCTAGATCACAAAATCAAGATCTGAATATTCTTCGCCCATTGTCTGTGTGAGAAAGAAAGATGGAAGTCTGCGACTGTGTTGAGATTATCGTGAATTGAATCAGAAAAGCATACCATACCGTCATCCAATTCCTCGCATCCAAGACATGCTTGATAGTCTCAGTGGAAGTGCTTGGTTTTCCATCTTAGACCAAGGAAAAGCCTACCACCAAGGGTTTTTGGAGGAGAGCAGCCGTCCAATGACTGCATTCATTACACCCTGGGGCCTGTACGAATGGATCTGAATTCCATTTGGTCTGTCTTCGGCACCCGCAGAATTCCAACGTTGCATGGAGGAGTGCTTAGTAGGGCTGAGAGATGAAATACGTCAACCCTACTTGGATGACAACCTAGTGCACAGCAAACCTTTGAGGACCATCTCAATGACCTAAGGAAAATCTTGCGTCGCTATCAACAGCTTGGGATCAAGCTGACAGCAAGGAAATGTGAGGTCTCTAAGAGTCAAGTGAGGTTCCTGGGAAGACTTGTGTCCAAAGATGGATATACCATGGACCCTGCCGATGTAGCACCAGTACAGGCATTATGAGAGAGGACACAAACAACAGTGGGAGATGTTAGAAAATTGTTAGGATTTGTATCATATTTCCGCTCATATATACCAAACTTCTCCAAGATAGCTACACCACTTTATGACCTTCTGAGCCAGGAAAAGGGTCCATGCCAGACAAAACCTAAAAGTAAAGTAAGAGCCGTTAGGAAAGGGAACAGCCAGGGACAGCTCCCCTCAAACCTTCCTATTATCTGGACGCCAGAGCATCAGAAGGATCTGTCCCAGTTGATCGGTCTTCTTTCACAACCACCTATTCTGGGTTATCCCAATTTTGAAGAACCATTCAGTCTTCACTGTGATGCGTCCCAAGAAGGCCTCGGGGCAGTGTTGTATCAAAGACAGGAGAGCAAGTTACGGGTCATTGCTTATGGATCAAGGACATTAACAAGCCCAGAGAAAAATTACCATCTTCATTCTGGGAAGCTTGAATTCTTGGCCATGAAGTGGGCAATATGTGAACGCTTCAGGGACTACCTATACTATACCCCTTCATTTGTTGTCTACACCGACAACAATCCATTAACCTACGTGCTCACGACAGCCAAACTAAATGCTACCACACATCGCTGGGTCGCCGAGCTGGCCGATTTTAATTTTGTTATTAAGTATCGTCCAGGAAAAGCCAACTCAGATGCAGATGGTTTGTCTCGTATGCCACTGGAAATGGAGGAATATATGCAGAGGTGTTCAGAAGAAGTGAGTCCAGATGTCATAAGCTGTGAAACCAAGGCCCTTACTATCCAGTTAAAAGAAGACACTCCATGGATGTGTCCAGTAACTATTGAAACAGCACTGCGTGAGGAAAGGAATGACCCATTGGCTTTCAGCTGGACGACATTGAGAGAAGCCCAAGAAGAGGATCCAGTGATCAGCAAAGTGCTGGGTTGCATAGAGAAAGGCAAATGGCCGAAAGATGGGGAATGGAGTGGTCATGATGGCCGGACAGTACTGATGAGAGAGAGGAAAAAGTTGATCCTGAACGAGCATGGAGTTTTGTACAGGAAAACAGCAACCTGTTCACAGCTTGTATTGCCCAAGAAATTTCACGGTTTGGTTTTTAAGGAGTTGCATGAGAACATGGGTCATCTCGGTGTAGAGCGGACGCTTAACCTGATAAGAGACAGATTTTATTGGCCACACCTGCAAAAGGATGTTGAACATCATGTCTTAAGAGTGTGTCGTTGTTTGAAGACGAAACGCCCCAACAAGCCAAATACCACTCACCTCCATTGAAACAAAACACCCTTTTCAGCTGGTTTCAGTTGACTTCCTCCACTTGGAGAGATGCAGAGGTGGATATGAGTATATCTTGGTCATCATGGACCATTTTACACGCTTTGCCCAAGCCTATGCATGCCGCAACAAATCAGCCAAGACAGCAGCCCAAAAGATCTTTGGGGATTTTGTGTTAAAGTTTGGGTTCCCTACAAGACTGCATCATGATCAGGGGAAGAAGTTTGATAACCAGTTGTTTGCACAACTTCAGCAGCACAGTGGTGTTAAAGGTTCCCGAACAACACCTTACCATCCACCGGGAAATGGGCAAGTCGAGCGCTTCAATCAAACACTCCTATCGATGTTACGGAATTTGACTGACAGGGAAAAAGCTGATTGGAAGAACTCCCTTTCCCAAGTGTAACTGCACACGCAATGAAGCCACTGGATTTGCACCTTACTACCTCTGTTTGGACGTCACCCAAGGCTTCCGATTGATATAATGTTCAACCTGACTCCCGGGGACCAATCAACATCCCATCATGAATATGTGAAAAATTGGAGGAAACGAATGGATCAGGCCTATCAGCTGGCTTTAGAAACATCAAAGGTGGAGAGTGTCAAAGCCAAGAGCAGGTATGACAATAAGATCTATGGAGTAGAGTTACAGCCTGGTTGCAGAGTTCTCATTAGGAATATGACAGAAAGAGGGGGCCCAGGAAAACTTAGATCATATTGGGAAGAACATGTCTATGTGGTCCAGAAAAAGAGATCAGAGTGCCCAGTCTACGAGGTGTATCCGGAAACAGGACAAGGACGAGTCAGGGTCCTTCACCATAACATGCTCCTTCCTTGTGAATTCCTGCCAGTAGAAGATGCCAAAGTTATTCGGAAGAAGGCAGTAAAATTTAAAAACAGCAAAAATAACACCAAGCAGCAGGCTAGAGAAAGTAGCTCAGAAGATGAGAGTGACTGGATTGGATTTCAGGGAACTTTTAGTATGGGTCAGTTCCACAAACAACTCCGTCCTGATGCTAATGAGTTCTACCCACGAACAACAAATGAACCTGCAGAAATGGACAGCTCATCCACAGAACCAGCCGAGCATCATGAGGAAGGAATGGAAGAGGGAGGAGAGGAAGGAATAAGTGTGTCTGAAGAACAGTCCTCAGAGACAGAGGAAGTGGTGAGATTCAAGAGGGAACCAGAACCGGCAAGAACTGAATCAATTGAAGACACCTGCGAGCTAGATGAAGATGAGCTAGAACTTGAATTGCCACAGAGATCATATCCTTTGAGAAAAAGAAAGCAAAAACAGACATTAACTTACCACACACTAGAACAACCTACACTAGAATAGTCTGAATCACAAGCATTACACGCATACACTTACAGGCATGCACACATCCATCCATACTGACTAACACATACATACACGCATACACATTTTCAGGAAGGATTCATGTAGAGGGGAAAAAAAGCATTCATTCTACTTATTTGGTTGTGTTATTTGATGAATACCATTTTTAAGTTACATATACAATTGATGTGTTAGGTGAGGAAATTGTTGAATTGTCCGTTGACCCCGTTTAATCAGATATGATGATACCGGTGGGAGTATGGCATACCGGTGGGAGTATGGCGAAAGAAAGTCTTGTGCAGGAATAAGATCTGGAAGAAGTGCCATAAGAGACTGAATTGCGTTGAAACGTGCCACATACCGGTTATTAATCTAGCAGTGTTGTTTGAGTTGATGGTATAAAAGACCTGCAGGAGGATTTTGAATATGTTTTAAAAACAGACAATGTAGCTGATTTCATGGTGCACAATGATGTGAGCTACGGACACATTACAAGAACACAGGAGATATTTGTATTGTGATTTTGGGTAAGCCAACACTGTATCCTTACATAACTATAACTGATTCCTGCGGCTCAATCTACACGTCTCAGACTTTGGGATTAAGCAGAGGATGACGGGGACGACATCATTTTTGGAGGGGAGAGTGTAAGGGAATAAGTGCCCCCTAGATTCAATTAATGTTTTGTTTATTTTTTTATGCTTATAATTGTTAACTGATTGTATTGTTCCCATTGATGACATTTGTTTCTTCTGGGTTTTGTAATGTTTTGGGGTTTTTTTTCATGTTCTCTTTGTTGAACTTATGTGTGTCTGTGTCTTTAAAAAACTGGAGCTCGACAGATAGTTATTATTAGAGAAAGAGCGCGAGAGTGCGAGATGCAGAAGTGAAGTATTATACTGATCCACGTTGTGCTTAATGTTTTTGAAATAAAACGAACCATTTATCTTCATATCAACACACTTCTGGACCTCGTGTATAACAAACATCAGTCCTTAAACAGTCTTATCTATGAACACATCAGTCTTATCTGTCTGTTCACTGCTGAAGTAATATTAACAGTACATCCTGCTAAATGGAAGCTGAAGTGTACTGGTTTTTGGACCAATAAGTAAAATTTCTGTATTATCAGAATTTAACAATAGAAATTTTTTTAAGCAATCTAGAAGAATGTTGTGATCTATAGTGTCAAATGCCGAACCAAGATCAAGTAAACGAATAGTGAGGTGCAGTCTTGGTCTGAAGCTAAGTACAAGTCAATTTTACTTTAACAAGTGCAGTTTCTGTGCTATGATAGGGTTGGAAACCTGACTAAAAATCTTCCATGATATTGTTCTCCTGCCAGAAGGAGCACAGTTGAACAGACAGAAATATCATCATGGATAACTGCTCATCAGTTAAAGATCAATCCTAGCAAAGCTGAAATGCTGATCATCCCAGGTGATTCATCCATAGGTCATAATCTTGCTATATCCCTGCACAACAATCTGATCAGTTCAGCCACAGCTCGCAACCTCAGGGTAACCATGGTCGGTTCCTTCTCTACAACATTAGAAGGATTCGGCCATTTCTGTCCACACAGGCTGCTCAGGTACTTGTTCAATCTCTTATCATTTAAAAGACTGGATTACTGCAACATACTACCTGCAGGTCTACATATGGATGATGGATTTGTCCTCTGCAAATGATCCAAAATGCAGCTGCACGGCTTGTTTTCAACCTGCCTAAGTTCTCGCATACCACCCCGCTGCTGTGATCCCTCCACTGGCTTCCGGTAGCTGCACACATCAGATTCAAAACACTGATGCTGGCCTACAAAGCAAAAAACAGACCAGCTACCTTTTACCTCAAAGCCCTCATTTACATTTACAGTATTTGGCAGTTGCCCTTATCCAGCGCTATGTACATAAGTGCTTAAAAACATTGGATACATTAATGCTGGCTCATTAGGTTACATACTTAAGATACCATGAGTTTAATACATTGTTCAAAGTTACCATGAAAAAGTGCCAAAGGTTTTTTCTTCTTTTTTTTTTTGAATCATCACTCCTCGCAAGTATATATGATAGCCAATTTTTTTCCAACATTTTAGTCTAACTTGTTTCCAACATATTAACATATATTTTACAAAAAAAATAAAATTTATATTTGGTATAATAAACCTTATGTAATGAGTCCGTCTGTGTTTTCCTTTTTGTCTGTCTGCTGCCTTGCCCTGTTAATTGTTTGCTCCACCCACTCATTGCTTATCATGGACACTAATTGCATTCTATCTCTTCCCCAGGTGTTTTGTCTTTGTCTCTGATTGTCTCTGCTTTGTGATTGGTTCCTGTTTACTACATTTACTCTGTCTGTTCACTTCCCTGGTGAGTCATTGTTGGTGTTTGGTTTGAGTTGTTCTCTGTTCCTGTTCAGTGTCCTGATCTGTTTTGCCTGCCTATCTGTTTGTTTCCTGTTTTGTTCAGTAAAAGTTCTATCTGCGATTGGATCCTCTCTTGCCTTTTGTCTCACCATGTCACATCGTGACAGAACGACCAACCCAATGGATGCAGCAGAAATCCTGTTTTGTCTAAGTCAGGAGGACTCCCCAGTCGAGGAATATACGGAGGTATTCGTGGACCTGTGCAATGAGGTCGACTTTGGGGAGAAGGCCCTAAAATACATTTTGAGGCATGGACTGGAGAGCAAGGTGCGCCATTTAATGCCATCTAGCCGGGAGATAGAGTCATTCTCGGACTTCGTCAACTTGGCGTTGCTCATGGGCGGGTCCGCGCTAACCTTGAGCAGTGTAGAGACGAGAGCCGGCCGTAAATATTTTTTTTGGGGGGGGCAGCAAGCATCGGGATCCGTGGGCTACAGAGAGGAACCGCCCGAATGCCCTACAGTGCCTCCATCCAGCCCAGTCCCGTGCACACCAGTGACCGAGCCTGTTCTCATGGCTACCGTACCAGCGAGCTCGGCTGAGGCCCGTGCTAACCGGCTGGTCTCCAAACTGGCAGATACCCCGATGAGGTCGGCTCGGGCGGCCGGCATCCCTAAGCCGCTAGCTGGACCAGCCGGGTCGCCGGAACCAGCGGGGTCGCCGGAACCGACCGGGTCGACGGAACCTGCCGAACCGACCGAGTCGACGGAACCTGCCAAACCGACCGGCTCGACAGAACCGACGGGTCGACGGAACCAGCCGATCCGGCCGGGTTGACCGAAACGACTGAGTCGGAGAATGCAGTCGACATCACGACACCCAAACTCCCTGAACTCTCTGCCTGGCCTGAACCTATGTCCAGAGCACCACCCTGGCTGCCAACTCCTTAATGGTCTCTGGCTCCGCCTCCAGCACCACCCTGGTCTCCGGTCCTGCTCTGGTCTCTGGCTCTGCCTCTGGCACCACCCTGGTCTCTGGTCCTGCGCTGGTCTCTGGCTCCGCCTCCGGCACCACCCTGGTCTCTGGTCCTGCTCTGCTCTCTGGCTCCGCCTAAAGGACCACCCTGGTCCCCGGTCCTGCTCTGGTCTCTGGCTCCGCCTCCAGCACCACCCTGGTTTCCGGTCCTGCTCTGGTCTCTGGCTGCACCTCCAGCACCACCCTGGTCTCCGGTCCTGCTCTGGCCTCCGGTACCACCCTGGTCTCCGGTCCTGCTCTGGTCTCCGGCTCCTCCTCCGGCACCGGCCTGGCCTCCTGCTCTGCCGGCACCGCCCTGGTCACCTGCTCTGCCGGCTACGCCCTGGCCACCTGCTCTGCTGGCTCCGCCCTAGCCTCCTGTTCTCCCGGCGCCGCCTTGGCCTCCTGCTCTGCCGGCTCCGCCCCGGTCTCCTGCTCGGCTGGCGCCACCTCTACACGAACCCGACCTGCCCTCCCACCCTGGTTGCGCCTTCGCTCCACCCTCCTGGACTGGGTTTTGTAGACTTCGGAGCTTCTGGAAGCCGCTCGTAGGGGGGGGGGCTCTGTAATGAGTCCATCTGTGTTTTCCTTTTTGTCTGTCTTCTGCCTTGCCCTGTTAATTGTTTGCTCCGCCCACTCATTGCTTATCATGGACACTAATTGCATTCCATCTCTTCCCCAGGTGTTTTGTCTTTGTCTCTGATTGTCTCTGCTTTGTGATTGGTTCCTGTTTACTACATTTACTCTGTCTGTTCACTTCCCTGGTGAGTCGTTGTTGGTGTTTGGTTTGTGTTGTTCTCTGTTCCTGTTCAGAGTCCTGATCTGTTTTGCCTGCCTATCTGTTTGTTTCCTGTTTTGTTCAGTAAAAGTTCTATCTGCGATTGGATCCTCTCTTGCCTTTTGTCTCACCATGTCACATCGTGACACCTTATTTATATACAAAAATGCCTCAATTTTTAGTAATTTTGAATTATTTTCACTACAGAGGCACAAACATTGATGCACAATTACAGGCTGGTATATTTCAAAGCCAGGAGATTGTTTTGAAACCATTTTGACCATATTTGTTAGCAAATAATAAAACCAGGTCAAATTGACTTGAATGCTTATAAATAAAAAAAATATACAATTATCACCATTCTGTGTGATCAGCCTTACATTTGGTACATTTGTGTGTGTGAATTGACGTGACATACGGCTAAGTACGGTGACCCATACTCAGAATTTGTTCTCGGCATTTGACCCATCCAAAGTGCACACACACACACACACACACACACCGTGAACACACACCCGGAGCAGTGGGCAGCCATTTATGCTGCGGCGCCCGGGGAGCAGTTGGGGGGTTCGGTGCCTTGTTCAAGGGCACCTCAGTCGTGGCCGGCCCGAGACTTGAACCCAAAACCTTAGGATTACGAGTCAGACTAGGCCACGACTTGTGTGCGTGTAGCATCATTTCGGTAGATCACATTTTGCCCTCTGCTAGGCAAAGGCATATCAAAACTATGAAGTACAAATATGTAGCTTTTTTTTTCTGGAGGCCTAATGAAATGCAATGCCCTATGTGTGTGTGCGTGCATGTGTGTCTGTGAGTGTGTGTTTTGGGTGTGTGTGTGTTTTGGGTGAGTGTGTTAGTGGACATTTTATGTGTGCATTTTTGTGTCTGTATGTATGTTCATTGGGCTGAAAAGGGCAAAAGTGTGACCTATTGCCCCACTAAATGTGGCCGGGTCCAACTGACCTTGGAGGATCCAAAACGCAAAATATATATCGGTCCGAACACATAATTCAACAAAAATAGACAAAATTAATTTTACTTGCAAAGTTCATAATTTGGAACAATCCTGGTAAATCTCAGGCAAATATGTGGAAGAAAACCCAAGTTATGACACATTAAACTTTCATTAAACCTTCCAGCAGGGTCAGATACTGTAGACCCAAGGAAAATACAAGGGTTAAGTATGTAACCTACTGAACCACAGTTAATGTGTTCAATGATAGAGACTTAAGCACTTCCGTACGTCGCTCTGGATAAGGGTGTCTGCCAAATGCTGTAAATATAAATGTAAACAGACACATTTTGTAATATTTTGGACATAAAAGGAAGGTTTGGAATGTGTCCTTAATTTGATAGTTTGTATGGATCTAAATTAGGTTTCTTAATGAGAATCTGATCATCCGAATACAACTTTAACATGTCTGCTTCTCGCCACTTTTTAAATAATTTTTGTTCATAACGTACATAACCTAGTCCTTCCATATACAGTCGTATGCAAATGTTTAGGAACCCCTGACAATTTCCATGATTTTCATTTATAAGTATTTGGGTGTTTGGATCAGCAATTTAATTTTGATCTGTCAAATAACTGAAGGACACAGTAATGTTTCAGTAGTGAAATGAAATTTATTGGATTAACAGAAAATGCTCAATATGCATCAAAATGAAATTGGACAGGTGCATAAATTTGTGCACCTCAACAGAAAATTACATCAATATTTAGTAGAGCCTCCTTTAGCAGAATTAACAGCCTCGACATGCTTCCTATAACCTGAAATGAGTGTCTGGATTCTGGATGAATGTATTTTGGACCATTCCCTTTACAAAACATCTCCAGTTCAGTTAGGTTTGATGGTTGCTGCAAATCACCCCACAGATGTTCAATGATATTCAGGTCTGGGGACTGGGATGGCCGTTCCAGAACATTGTACTTGTTCCTCTGCATAAATGTAAAGTAAAGTAGATTTTGAGTCATTGTCTTGTTGAAATATCCAGCCCCAGTGTAACTTTATTCTCAAGAATCTGCTGATAGAGAGTGGAATCCATGCGACCCTCAACTTTAACCAGATTCCCAGTACTGGCACTGGCCACACAGCCACACAGCATGATGGAAACTCCACCAAATTTTACTGTGGGTAGCAAGTGTTTTTCTTGGAATGCTGTGTTCTTTTGCCGCCCCTTGTCATGACCAAATAACTCAATCTTTGTTTCATCACTCCACAGCACCTTATTCCAAAATGAAGCTGGCTTGTCCAAATGTGCATTTGCATACCTCAAGCAACACCATTTGTGGCGTGGTGGTAAGAATGGGCAGCAACACTTCATCCCCGCTGATCCTCAAAACTGGTGCTCCTCAGGACTGTGACCTCAGCCCACTCCTCTACACACACGACTGTACAGCCACATACAGCTCCAACGTCATTGTTAAATTCGCTGATGACACAACGGTGATAGGCCTGATCACCGACAATGATGAGACAGTCTACAGAGAAGAGGTGAGCACCCTGACAAAATGGTGCCAGGAGAACCACCAAGGAGCTGGTGGTGGATTTCAGGAGATAGAGCAGAGAACACAAACCCATCACCATCGACAAGACACCTGTGGAGCGGATGAGCAGCTTCAAGTTTCTGGGTGTTAACATCAGTGAGGATCTCACCTGGTCCTGTTGTGAAAAATCTTAGAACTCAAGAATGCCCCAAGAAGTAAAGTGATATGCCTTAAAGAATTATAATTGGTGTCATAGGACACATGGGAATAGACCCCAGATGTTATAATAATTCTAAGGTAATATATAACTAATATATAAATAACCACACATGAGTCAGAAGGTAAACAAGAAAAAGGAAATTTATTGTAACTAGATTTGTAAAGTTCGTCGCAACAAACTTTGATGTTGGTTTTGACGGTGCAAGTATTCGCAAAGGACATGAGCATGTGACGTGACCATAATACCCGTGGGGCAGTTCCCCTCATTGTGTTGAGTGTTTTGATATGTCACATGTCCATGTTGTGCATATTTTTGATTTTGCTTGTTTTGGGGGCGGGGCTACACGTGACGTAACATGACGTGACCAGAATAACCATGGGGCAGTTCCCCAATTGTGCTGAGTGTTTTGATATGTCACATGTCCATGTTGTGCAAATTTGTAATTTTCACGTGACGACCCGTGACATGATGAGAATACCCGTGGGGCAGTTCCCCTCAATGTGCTGAGTGTTTTGACATGTCACATGTCCATGTTGTGCAAATTTTAAATTTTCACGTGACCTCACGTGACCTCACGTGACGTGACCAGAATACCCATGTGGCAGTTCCCCTCAATGTGCTGAGTGTCTTGACATGTCACATGTCCATGTTGTGCAAATTTTTGATTTCACTTGTTTTGGGGGCGGGGCTACACGTGACGTCACGTGACCAGGATACCCGCAGGGCAGTTCCCCTCAATGTGCTGAGGGTGTTGATATGTCACATGTCCATGTTGTGCAAATTTTTAATTTTCACGTGACGTCACGTGCCGTCACGTGACATCACGTGACGTGACCAGAATACCCGTGGGGCAATTCCCCTCATTGTGCTGAGTGTTTTGATATGTCACATGTCCATCTTGTGCAAATTTTTAATTTTGCTTGTTTTTGTGGCGGGGCTACATGTGACATCACGTGACGTCACGTGACGTGACCATAATACCCGTGGGGCAGTTCCCCTCATTGTGCTGAGTGTTTTGATATGTCACATGTCCATGTTGTGTAAATTTTTAATTTTGCTCGTTTTGGGGGCGGGGCTACACGTGACGTCACGTGACGTGACCAGAATACCCGTGGGGCAGTTCCCCTCATTGTGCTGAGTGTTTTGATATGTCACATGTCCAAGTTGTGCAAATTTTTGATTTCGCTTGTTTTGGGGGCGGGGATACACGTGACGTCACGTGGTGTCGAGTGACGTCACCAGAATACCCGGTGGGGTGCCAATACTTTTGGCAAAAAGTGGCTACTGAGGGTTTGGACATTTCATGTCAATACTGCAGTCATTATGGGATTCTACTTATTATACTGCATAGAACAGTACATGCAATTCTTAATGTTGGATGTATTGTGTGTGAGAGCTTAGAGGACTTTTTGGAATTCCCTATTCAAGTCTATGGGATGTTCGATCGTCGACTACGGGAAAACCGAAATTTCCGTCGGAAGTCCGAAATAAAATCTTCGACCGGAGTAAGGTCCTAAAGAAGCTGTCCGAGTTCCGTGTAAATCGCTCGAAAACTTGCCGAGTTATAAACCTCAAAAGTTTATAATGGAAGTCTATGGGGAAAAAAGGCCACTTTGAGCTTCCGTACAGGGAATGCCGAAATTCCGATCACTTAGAATAATAGAATCAACAAACTTCAGACCAGGGTCTACGACATATCCGAATTTAGTGCATGTGGCTCGAACGCCCTGGGCCGCATTTTTTAAAAAAAAAATTTTGTCTAAGAATAATAATAATAATAATAATAATAATAATAATAATAATAAGCTTATAACGGAAATAAGAACGTTGGCTTCTACAAAGCCAACATAATAATAATAATAATAATAATAATAATAATAATAATAATAATAACTAGATTTGTAAAGTTCGTCGCGACAAACTTTGATGTTGGCTTTGACGGTGCAAGTATTCGCAAAGGCCGGTGCATTTTGGAGGCGAGTGGACAGAAAGATTGTGAAAGCTACTGGACCGCTAGGGTGCCAATACTTTTGGAGGTGAGTGGACATGAGCATGTGACGTGACCAGAATACCCGTGGGGCAGTTCCCCTCATTGTGCTGAGTGTTTTGATATGTCACATGTCCATGTTGTGTAAATTTTTAATTTTGCTCGTTTTGGGGGCGGGGCTACACGTGACGTCACGTGACGTGACCAGAATACCCGTGGGGCAGTTCCCCTCATTGTGCTGAGTGTTTTGATATGTCACATGTCCATGTTGTGCAAATTTTAATTTTCACATGACCTCACGTGACATCACATGACGTGGCCAGAATACCCGGTGGGGCAGTTCCCCTCATTGTGCTGAGTGTTTTGATATGTCACATGTCCAAGTTGTGCAAATTTTTAATTTTGCTTGTTTTGGGGGCGGGGCTACAGGTGACGTCACGTGACGTGACCAGAATACCCGTGGGGCAGTTCCCCTCAATGTGCTGAGTGTTTTGATATGTCACATGTCCATGTTGTGCAAATTTTTGATTTCGCTTGTTTTGGGGGCGGGGCTACACGTGACATCACGTGACGTGACCAAAATACCCGTGGGGCAGTTCCCCTCATTGTGCTGAGTGTTTTGATATGTCACATGTCCATGTTGTGCAAATTTTAAATTTTCACGTGACCTCACGTGAGGTCACGTGAAAATTTAAAATTTGCACAACATTTTGCACAACTTTACATGTTCAACAAGATATTTAGCCTCTCCCTAAGGCAGTCTACAATTTGCTCTCTTTCTCTTCATTCTTCTCGTCCTCAGCACCTGCACATTAATGTTACGGCTGCCATTACACAAACATTTGGAAAGAAAAGCGAAAATGTTTATTTTCTCCATAACCTCGTCAACTTTTTAGCTCAACGGCGTGCTGCATGTGATGTCATTGTTATTGCTCGTTTGCGCATGCGGGTCAGTTCGAAGCAGCAAACCCCGCGGAATTTTTAAGTTTCGGTTCCAGACGCGGTTCCGATGCGATGACGGGCAAAGTGCTGGGAGCGGTCACTTTAAAAAGCTGTCTTACCTCATGAATATTAATTGTTTACACTGTTTACAGTCACGCAACCAAATTAACGCAGCTTACCACAGAAATCAGTCACTTGCGCTGCTAAAAAAAAAGTCTAAAGTGTGGCTTCATTTATAAAAGCTACAACAATGAAGCAAATCTACCCCCTCGGAGAGGGTTTTCTCCCCACACGGAAAGAACCTATATGTGGATATATGCGCATATATGAAACCTATATGTAGTGTATATGCGCATATATGATAATATATATGCTGCATATATGCGTATATATACCACATATAGGCAAAATTGAGGTGCATATATGTGCATATACAGGAAATATAGGTCTCCAGTATTGCTTCTTCATATCCACATATAAGCCCTATACATACAAGATATGTCTTCTATATAGCTAATGGCAGGATCTGGTCATTTTGTAACTCGTATCTCATTTTGGCAACTGTCATACAGTACATGATCGCCTAGCTCATATTTTATATAATCAAGGCAAAAACTAAGAATTAAAAAAGTATGCAAGAACTTATGTATGTGCGAACATGTGAAATTGGTATCACATGTATTTGGCATTAATGGAATTTAACTATGGCAATATATTAACATGATATATTAACTATGATATCTACACGTTTTCCAGAAACATTTACAAGGTCAATTCTTTCTTGTATGAAGATGTGGAAAAGAAGGAAATGTATAACAAAATGGTTTGTCGTTTTTTATTTTATTTTGCCAATCAAACTTTTTTTTTTCAATTTCAAGTCACTTCCAGATTCACATTACAGCTCATACACATCCACACAATCACCGTTACATCCACCAAATGCAAAGCAAACGCAATGTTTTCTGTATTGTCTTAATGCAGTTTCTAGATGAATATGGCTGAAAGGTCATTACAGTCTAAATGCAGCAAAAAAAGTACATAGAACATACATTCAAGTAATCATCATCATCATCCCATCTATCGGAGCATTTCACTGTGGTTAATGAATTTGAAGACAATGTCAACATGTTTGTTCACAGTTTTAATGAACAGACACTTTTCCTTTATCTGAGATGCTTGTATAGCAACTAAAGGCCCCAGACTTTTCATTACAGGGATGAAATAACAAGGATTCTTAAATTGACCACAGATGTCCTGTTTCACTTTTTGGTAGTACTTCCCAACTGCATAACATTTCTCCCCCTGACCCAAATCACAGACAATGAATGTCTTCACAGAGAAAATACTTTCCTCTCGATCAGAAAGAATGACAGTGTACGAGTTTCTCCGAAAAGTACACGAGTAGTTTTGTGAATGAACTATTTCACCATTAACCACTACTCTGCAAAAATACTTCACGGTGACTATTTCCTAGGTTGCTGATGCTGTTCAAGGCCAGAAAATCATCATTTCTGATCATACAAATTTTAGGCATACCCAGAGATGTAACACCATGAGAGCAACTTACTTCCTGCACCATTTTTTCTCAACTGAAAAAGACTCTAAGAGAGCCAAGTAATCATCAGAAGCTGCCACCATGGTTTTTTGGGAAAATGATGGAAATGCAACCTGTAGCCAAACTGTTGCATTATCTGCAGAGAAACTCCCTGGCTGCACTTTATCATATCTAAAATGATCCCCAGTTCCTCACAGTACTGGGCAGATGAAGGCACAAATGTACATTGAAAGTGACATTATTGATCCCATAAAGGGTCTCCATTTCCTGAACAAACTCTGTTAGCAACCCCTCAGATTCTGATATGTGCAGTGGTGATATATTCTCACCGAGTAGAAGAGAAACCCCCTTTACCAACTTAAACCACTGCTTCAGATAATTTTCAGATAAGACCCCTTTCAATGTTGGTATGCTGTAACAAAACAACCACATGTTCCACTCGTGTGCCTTCCAGAACTTTTTCTCTTTCACTGAGCGGGGGATGCGGGAAACATTACAGGGCGGTTTAATTAAGTTAAAATGTCATCAGTCTGTTCTGTTAAGCGTCCGATATACCATGGCGATTGGTTGTTCTCAGAATGAAACCACAGCTTGGTGATGCTTCTTGCTACACCCAGCAGCACACTGTGAATATAATCTGGAACACAGCCATCAATAATATTAAAATCAGGTAGACAAGACAAAATACTAGGCCCTTACACTCCCTTAGTGGGGTTTCCATTAAGAGCCTCTTCTACCAGATCATCAGTCTGGGAGGGATTCCTCAACTCTGCTTTTTCATACGGATAAGCCCTTACACGCCCCCTGCGTTTTAACACACTTGTTCCATTCTGCATACAAAAAGAACACCCCTACTCTCCATTAAACTGTTTAAAGTTCTGAATCAGTGGCCGAGCAACTGAATCTGCCACCATGGTAGTAAGCAGTACTTTACTTCCCCACTTTCACTTTGCCATATAAGACCATTAGAGTACAAACTCTATGCATTCATCGACAAATGGTTTCATGTAGGTGTTCATATTTGGTTTGTTTTGACCAAACCACAGGCCACAAAGCATAACATGTTTTGCATGTAGTTGTATTGGCAGTTCATTAACAGTACACAAAATTGGCCACAAACTTTGTGTGTTTGATTTGTGCACTGGCACTCCATCACAGTTAAAAGTCAGTGATCTGTTGTCTGGTGATGCAAGGGGTGATAGTTTTTTGTATAACTGTCCATTGTATATATCTTTGATGGAGGCATCCTTCTTCTCAAAACGGTGTTTTAGGTGTTTCTCTAATTGGTGGTCCTCAAGCAGTTTTTTTATTTGGTTTTGTAGAGGCAAGTACAAAAACACTGGTCTTTTTGTGTATGCGCTTTTGATGTGTTCTGGTCACAGACTGGGCGCTTGACATTAAAGGGACCTTCCTGCATGCTTACGTTGCAACTCTTGCACACAATGTACTTCTAATATGTCTTTCACTGAATCAAATGCTAACAAGATAAAAACATGGGTATCGCTGCAATATAGACAAAGGACAAAGTAATATGGTATTTCCAATTTGTGCTCCACTTTAAGCAACATCAGGTGGAAGTTTGGATTGTGGAATTATCTTATGATGATTTACAGTAACTAGCGTGCATGCACATGCACAAACAAAACACCTAACTTGAATATTTTAGCCATTTTTAGCAACTTACGGTGTCATCAGAAGCAGAGTACACCGGGTCATCTAGATTGTCCTCTTGGGTGAGATACCTAAAATAAAAATAAAAATCCTTGATCATGATCAAGAAATATGTAGGCCTAATGCATGTGTGCAATTTTTCTACTGACTGAGTTGTAGAAGAAGAGGCCACAGCTTCTTCATCACCCATATCATCAGAAATTTCCCTAACAAAAATGTTGTGGTAATGTTAAAACAATCAATCAGTCATATCAATCCTATTATATTGAGTGATGCATGAAGTAAGTCCAAGACAAGTAGGTAAATTCCATTCATGAAGTGAAACCTTTAATATATATGTAGCGCCCTGAGCGTTACCGGCTATTATGGGGTGTCTAACTTGAACTCTTTTAAATCAATTTCTCCATTTATAATTAAAGGTATTAAACTAACAGGTACCAAGAAAAATGAAATACACTTAAGTCTTGTAAATATAGACACAACACAATTTAAACAATATGAACAGTTTACTAAAAGTAATGTCAAAAATTATTGTGCAGATCACTTTCAAAATCAAGTTCATGTTTAGATGAAAGATATCAGTAACACATCCAACTTCTTACTCAAAACTGGTCATAAAATAATTAATAAAAGCCAGCAAAAGTAAATGAAAACTTTACTCAGTCTACTCAGTCTTCCTGCAGGCCTGTACGTAGCTAGGGTTCGTAGAAACCAACAAAATGGCTCCTTCACCACGAGGGCAACAAATGGAAAAATAGTACCTTGACGAATTTGGTTTGTACACCGTACACGCGTCAGACAGGAAAAAAGGTCGCTGGAGAACACAAACAGAGCTTGGATGCTTCACGGGATACTCCTTCGCCACACATAGTCCCTGCTAGTTGAGCTAGCTATTAGCCAAGTTCATGCACATGGCGTGGTAATCCACAACTTAAGTTTCCATTCGTCAGAGGCGAAGTCAACGTCTTTCCGATGTCTTTTCCCACTCCGAACAGAAACTGATTTAGCTGTAGTAATAAGTTTATCTAACGCTTCCTGTCCTGTACTTGTAAAGCACTGTAGTTGTGTGTCTAAAGCCTTAGGTGAGGCTGGGTCACAAGTTGCTTTCATATGTTGAGCATCACCTATTTTATTCCTGATACTTTTGATTTTATCAGTGAAGAATCTCATAAAATCCTCAGTTCTAAACTGTGATGGAATAGTGTGTTCAGATTTCTGTTTTTGTTTTTTTTTTGTTAATCTAGCCACTATGTTAAATAAAAACCTGGGGTTGTTCTGGTTATTTTCTATGAGTTTGCTTAGGTACTCAGCCCTGGCAGCTTTTAGAGCCTGTATATAGCTGGACATACTGTCCTTATACGCAATTCTAAAAACCTCTAATTTAGTTTTTCTCCACTTTCGCTCGAGGTTACGGGTTTTTCTCTCTTGAGGGTATGAGTATGACTATTATACCACGGTGCAAGCGTTTTATCTCTAACCTTCTGTAATCGGATTGGGGCAACAGTGTCTAATGTGCTAGTGAATATAGCGCCTATGCTGTTAGTCATTACATCTAGTTCGTTTGTGTTTAACGGTATAGTAAGAAGTTGAGACAGGTCCGGCAGGTTATTTTTGAATCTGTCATTAGTGGTCGGAATAATAGTTCTACCGAGTCGATAACGTGGTGAGACACAGTTAGTTTGTTCTACAGTTAGTGTGTACATTATGAGATAATGGTCTGTGATGTCATCACTTTGAGGTATGATATCTATATCAGTGACATTATATTATACATACATATACATTATACTATATTCTGTGTGATATTATTAAATCTAGTGTATGATTACAACGATGAGTTGATTTATTGATGTTTTGTTTAAGCCCAAGTGAGTTTAGTAAGTCCAAAAATGTGAGTCCTAAAGCATCGTTTGTTTCGTCAACTTGAATGTTAAAGTCTCCTACAATTAGTGCTTTATCAAAGTTAACCAATAGGTCTTAAAGAAAGTCTGTGAATTCTCTAAGAAAATCGGTGTAGGGCCCTGGGGGTCTGTACACGGTCGCTAAAGCAAGACATCAGGGATTTCTTCGTGTCTTTGTGCGATAGTGTAACATTAAGGACAAGCACTTCAAAAGAATTAAATCTATACTGTGTTCTCTGGGTAACAGTAAGGTAATCACTAAAGATAGTTGCAACACCACCTCCACAACCAGACTGACGAGGCTCATGCTTATAGATATAGATCCTGATGGTGTAGACTCATTTAGACTGATGTAGTCATTTGGTTTAATCCAAGTTTCGGTAAGGCAGAGTGCAGTAAGGCTATTTTCTGAGATGATTTTCTGAAGTGCTTTGGGTGCAAGCGATCTAATGTTCAGAAGCCCAAACTTTAGGAACTGTTTTTGTTTGTTTCTTTGGCATATTTCTGGTCTAATTACAGTAAGATTATTTCGAGAACTTCGCACGTATTTACTTTTTGAACTCACTGCTCGGGGAACAGACAGTTTCTATAGGGTGAGCTATGTGTGCATTTGTGTCAATGTGTTGAGGTGAAGGATGACTACTGAAATTTTAATTTAAAGCATAGTTTACCAGTCAGAAGGTGTGCAGCACCCTGGAGATGCGGCCTGCTTCACCTGTAGGTTGCGGATCTGCTTCTCTAAGACACTAGGAAAATTAACTAAAGATCTTTAGGGGTGCGATAACAATTATATGTGTTTATTGTTTTCTTACTCTGATCCAATCTTAATAACAATACCTCTGTGCACTATAGTTAGAGGCTGATCTCTGGATCTACCTAACTCATCATATGTGAGTCTAATGGTTGGCTTCACAGATCTCTTTTGTCTGGGCTCAGACCTGGACACAACAATGTCTTTACGGACATCAGTCTCTTCTTTTTCTGGTTCAGACGTTGATTCAAGACCAGATGTCTCTTCTGAAGTTAGACTTTCTTTGCACTCCTCATCTCTGTTCTCATCCGACTCAGAGTCCAAGCCTCCCTTCATCACCTATGCAATCTCCTTCTGGAGTAATGTGAGAGTCCACAACATAAACATCACTTCTAGGTCTAGAAACATTGGTAACTATAGGTGCAAACTCTCTCTGTGAAGTTATACAATACTCCAACTCAGAAGATGAATCGGAAGACTCTGATAACTCTGGAGTCTCTGAGCTTACATCTCTCTTATTTTGTGTAACTGCTCTGGTTTGAGGTCGGACTGGCAAGTTTTTACCAATGATCAGCAGGGGGCATTCTCACTAGCTGTCCAATGGGAAGATGATGATCTCTGTGTATTGTCTTTGTCCCAGGACTACCATCCTCCCGCTTAACCTCAAACACAGGCAGATTAGGCAGTTTTCCCGTACCTACATAGGGCTCGTGTTTCCACTTGCTTTCTAGCTTGTGTTTCCCTTTCAGACCTAAGTTCCTAAGAAAAACTCTGTCACCGATTTCTAATGCTCGAAAAGTTACTCGTTGATCATACAATCGTTTGTTTCTCTGGTGTAGGCTTGCTTTAAGTCCTCTTTTAGCTTTGCAACATACCGAGAATGACCAGTGGTACATAAGTCCACAGGATGCCTTGCTCCACGCCCAAACATCAAGTAATAAGGCGAATACCCAGTGGCATCACACTTTGTACTGTTGTACACATGAACCACATAACACACTTGTTGGCTCCAGGTGCATTTCTTCTCATGGCCCAGAGTACCAAGCATTGACAATAAAGTACAATTGAACCTCTCGGGCTGCGGGTCTCCTTGTGGGTGACAAGGGGTTGTCCGAGACTTACAAATCCCCATCAATTGCAGGAGTTCCCGTATCAATCGGCTCTCAAAATCTCTGCCTTGATCTGAATGGATCCTGGTAGGGAGTCCATAATGTACAAAGTACTCTTTCATAAGGATCTTAGCCACGACTTGGGCCTTTTGGCTTTTAGTTGGGAAAGCCTGAGGGTACCATGTAAAATGGTCTGTGACTACAAGTACGTTACTAAACCCTTTGGAGTCTGGCTCCATGAAAAAAAAATCCATGCACACTAGGTCCATAGGCCCATGGCTTATAATCTGGTGTAATGGAGCAGCTTTCTGTGGAGGGGTCTTGTAAGAAATGCACTTTCCACAATTTTTTATGTACTCCTCAACATCTACAGACATCTTTGGCCAGAAGAACCTACTCCTAAGTAGTTCAAAGTGTCCTAAATCATCATGCATAGCCCGCATAACCATTTCTCTGAACTTTATTGGCAAGAGAAGATGACAGACCTCATCTCCTGATGATCATTTACGGAAACGGTACAACAAGCCATCTTTCACTGACAACTTTCCAGTTTCTCTCTTCAGAAGTAAGAGCTCTGGGTTGGTGTTCTTGTCATCTAGCCAATTCCCATGATTTACGGCCTGTATGGCTGGTCCAATAGCATCATCCTCTTCCTGAGCTCTCCTGAGATTCTGCCTAGACAGAAGTTCAAGGGACTTTAACTCCGGTGTGTCAGGAAAGCATACAGGTTTGGGACACAATGGGGAGATGCCCCCAACTGAATAACATAGACAGGTGAACTGGTAGGAAATGCTGGCTGAGACCCAGGCTGGCAGAGTGTCTTCACACCAGACTGAGGTATTGTCACCCATTCATCTGCTCCATTCACATCTGGCATGTTTCTAGACAATAAGACGCCATCTACTGTATAATGTGTCGGCCTGGTCAATACTAGAAGTCAAACTCATATGTTGAGAGGGCAGCGTGCCAGCAATGCCCTACAGCACTGAACTTTGCTGTGGACAGCACGTATGTAAGGGGGTTGCCATCAGTATGTACTGTAAATACAAGTACTCAAGAAACTTGTCAACTACTGCCCACTTGAGAGACAAGAATTCTAACCGACGTACAGGGCAGTTTCTTTAAGATGTGCTCAGCTTTCGGCTAGCGAACGCAACAGTTCATAAGCCCTCAGCGGATTCTTGATATAATAGAGCGCCAAGTACTTTTAAGCTGGCATCAACATGTAGGATGTATGGCTTTTGAGGATTTGCAAAGGCCAGTACTGGTGCATGTGTCAAACAGTGAATAATCTGGTGAAATGCATCTGTACAAGAATGATCCCATCCTGCTCCAAATGGTTCAGACTCTCTCAAGTAAACTCGTCACATCCAAAGCTTGTTTCTTACTCTTTTGAGTTGGAGCATAGCCCTTGGTGAGCTCGGTAAGGGGTCTAACAATTGCAGAATAATTGGAAATAAATCTGCAATAATAGCCACAAAATCCAATAAAAGACTGCAGTGTCTTAAGGTTCGTTGGCATAGGCTACTGTGCAACGACATCAATTTTTTCTGGGTCAGGGGGAACCCCTTCTGCAGACACAATGTGCCCAAGATATTTTACCTTGGACAAGCAGATCTGACACTTATCTACAGAACGTTTCAGCCCAACCTCTCCAAGACGGTCAAGGACCTTGAGCAACCTCTCTTCGTGCTCTTCCAGTGTTTTTCCAAAAACAATTAAGTCATCAAGATATACCAGGACTAAGAGGTTCATGTCCCCAACTGCTTTCTCCATTAACCTTTGGAAGGTAGACATTGCTATCTGGTAGTAGCCACTACGCAGATCAAGTGTGGTGAACCATTGACTTCCTGACAATGCATTCAGTGTATCCTTAATGCAGGTTGAAGTATACTGGTCAAGTATGGTTCGACTATATAGCAGTCTGTAATCTATGCACATCCTGACAGTCCCATTCTTTTTTCTAACCACTACAATCGGAGATGCATACGGGCTTCTAGATTCACCTATGATCCCTGCCTGCAACAGTTCCTGTAGATGCTTTTGCACATCTTCAATGTCAGCAGGAGCCAGTTGACAAGATCTCTGACGAAAGGGACGAGCATCTGAAAGTCGAATTTCATGCTCCACTCCTTTAGCTAATCCCACATCCCATTCATGCATAGAGAAGACATGAGACTTCTGGGCCAGTTTTCTAAGCAGTCTATTCTTCCATTGTTCTTGGATTGGAGAGTCACCAAAGTTCATTAAATTTACATCAAACTCAGATGAAACTGTTTCCCGAGGAGGAATAGTAGTGACTACATCAGCGTGATAAATACATCCCATCACTGCTCCAACAGGTATAGCTGTCTCTTTCAAACATTCCTTCTTGACCAGTACTCTGAAACTATTAATATCTAATGCTCCACTGGGCACAACCATATATATTGTAGCGTCTGGTACAGGTCATTTAGATTTTACGTCCAAGGCACCCTAAACTTCGGCATCTAATCTTCAATCAACCGATGAGTAACCCAGTTTTACACACACACAACTGGCTCCAGAATGACTGGAGCCTACACAAAGACCAGATAACCCCATGCGGCTTCTCTGATTGAACTCATTGGGGCCCTCAACCAGAACACACACACACACACACACAACACAATGAGACATTCCTTTAACTAATAAAACAAGTAGATAAGATACTCTAAAATTCTTATTCATATAACCCTGCTGTGATGTGTTTCTTCTTTAAGGCTTGCCTGACTTAAAATTATTTGCTCCTTACTTTCCTGACAAGGGTGTATTTTATTCATGTGTCAGAACACAACACTGTATTAACATCAGTTACACTTTGATTACTGATCTGTGTACTGTATGTAATGTACCGCTGTCTTTATACCGTCATTCCTTTCATGTTTAGTATTCAAATGACCACAAAATTATTGGTTACTCATTTTTCAAACAATGGTGTAATTTATTTGAGCACGAAAGGCGCCATACCGTCTTAATACACCTTGGATAAAACTTTAAAGTCATCTAAAAGTTTGATAGCTAAACCATGCCCACAGACACCTGAAACAAAGGGAGTTTTTCCCTCCAAAATCTAAGGCCATAGCATTGGCCATTTCCCCAAAGATGGGTGGAGTTCGTGACCTTTAAATTGTCACAAACACCACCAAACTGTGGTCAAACTTTCGGAACAGCTTGGAGACGACTCCATCTTTCTTCAAAGAAGTTCCAGCAAGCTTCACTTCCAAGAACAACAACTATTCTGATCTTCAGGAGAACTTGGAAGAACGTCTGACCCCACCCTAACTGACTTTTCAGAGATTTCTCTGTTGCATCCGGACTCTTGTGCAGTAAGCTAATGCAAGTAACCATTTCCTTTACCAACCAATTTAGATGTGTATTTTAAGTATGAACCTTGTATTGAGTCTTAAGGTGAATTTAAGTTTCCGGTGACAATTTCCCAGTTAGGGTGTGATTAATTTTGAAGTCTAAGCTTGCCATTCCTTTCCTTCCTTTCTCTAATTTCTTCTTTCCAGTCTCTTCCTCCCTTTCCCCAATTTAAATTTGGGAGGCAAAGAGCCACGTTCTAAAAAAACATTGTATACTAAAAAACGTAGTGGAGCTAAACGGTCTATAAATTTCTTGAAAAATTCAACAGGGAACCCGTCTGGGCCTGGTGCCTTACTATTTAGCTGAAAACGCGATTCCAGCTATCTAGTTCCTTCCTATAGTGGTTTTTCATGCAACCTTATATAAGCACACATCTGACAAGCTTGAAAAGGGCTGGTTCACCTTGTTTCGATGAAACATGATAGGGGACAGTGTGCTTATGTCAGAAATCTCGGAAAAAAAGCTTTTTTTACATTATTTTATGGTAATATAAAATATAATAGTTCATATTAAAGGCTAATATGTTAATAAAAATATAATTTAAACTCAAAAATCTGATGATTTGTGTGTGGTATGATAATTTTCACACAATCTTAGACATGCTGTAAGTTTGTTTCTGTTGATATGAAACCCGAATCATTAGAATGAATATGGAGAACATTCAAGTCATTGCATGTGAAATAGAGGGAGGTAACTTACTCTGATAATCTTTAATAGGGCCTTATCAAATTTGGTCACTCTGCTGTAAGTTTGTTTCTGTTGAAAGAGACCCAAATCTTTTTCATTATATAATATAGAGAGGTTTAGGCATCACTAGAGTGAATATAGAGAACATTCAAGTCATTGCATGTGAAATAGAGGGAGGTAACGGATTCTGATAACCTGTAATATGGCCTTATCAAATTTGGTGACCGTGCTCTAAGTTTGTTTCTGTTGATATGAGACCCAAATCTTTTTCATGATTCATATTAAAGACCAATATGCTGATAAAAATATGAGTTAAACTCGAAAATCGGATGATTTGTGTGTGGTATGACCATTTTCATGCAATCTTAGGTATCAGCATTTGTTTTGAATGAATCCCTGCATGCATGTACAAAAGTGCCTCTCAGGAGCTGAAAATGCCATTCCGGCAGTCTCAGCATTTTTCGTGCAACCTTATATATGCACACATCTGACAAGCTTGAAAAGGGCTGTTTCACCTTGTTTTGAGGAAACATGATAGGACACAGTGTGTTTATGTCTGAAACCTCAGAAAAAAGCTTTTTTACATTATTTTATGGTAAATAATACGATAGTTCATATTAAAGGCCAATATGTTGATAAAAATATGATTTTATTTCGAAGATCTGATGATTTGTGTGTGGTATGATCATTTTCATGCAATCTTAGGTATCAGCATGTGTTCTGAGTGAATCCCTGCATGCATGTACAAAAGTGCTTCTCAGGAGCTGAAAACGCGATTTCGGCAGTCTCAGCGCTTATATGGCCTTTGGTGACCGTGCTGTAAGTTTGTTTCTGTTGATATGAGACCCAAATCTTTTTCATTATATAATATAGAGTGTGTTAGGCATCAACAGAGTGAATATGAACATTCAAGTCGATTTGGCGTGAAATAGAGGGAGGTAACGGATTCTGATAACCTTTACTAGGGCCTTATCAAATTTGGTCACCCTGCTGTAAGTTTGTTTCTGTTGATATGAGACCCAAATCTTTTTAATTATATAATATAGAGTTTTAAGCATCAACAGAGTGAATATGGAGAACATTCAAGTCAATTTGGTGTGAAATAGAGGGACGAAAGGCCTTATCAAATTTGATGAGCGTGCTGTAAGTTTGTTTCTGTTGATATGAGACCCAAATCTTTTTCATGATTCATATTAAAGGTCAATATGTGTCTAAAAATATGATTTAAACTTGAAAATCTGATTATTTGTGTGTGGTATGATCATTTTCAATCTTAGCTATCAGCATGAGTTTTGAGTGAATCCCTGCATGCATGTACAAAAGTGCTTCTCAGGAGCTGAAAAACGCCATTCCGGCAGTCTCAGTGCTCTAGCACCGTCCTTTCGTGTTTTTTCGCTCAACCTTACATATGCACACATCTGACAAGCTTGAAAAGGGCTGTTTCAGCTTGTTTCGATGAAATGTGATAGGACACAGTGTTTGTCAGAAATCTAAGAAAAAAGCTTTTTTACATGATTTTATGGTAAATAATATAAAATAATAGTTCATATTAAAAGGGCAATATGTTGATAAAAATATGATTTGAAAATAGTTACAGATTTTTTTTTAGACACTCACCTTTTACTTGGGTGCAGTTTCAGCATGCAACAGCCACAGCAGGTAACCCTCATTCACCTCCCTCCCCCTTACAGAAATGAGAACATACCAAGTAATCTCTAATTACCATGATCATTGCACTGCACATTTTGCATAAATATTGTAATCAACAAATTGTATGTAGTAACGAGAACAGTCTATTTACAAAAATGAAAGAATAATTAATGACCACTCAAAAGTCTAATAAAAAATTTTGGAGTCACAGGTACTAAAAAGTATACGGTTTATGATGCAACCAAAATGACTAGCTATCATCAAATACCAGGTGCACATGAAAGGGAATGACTGTCATGAAGGGTACTGCAGCTAATAAGGAACAATGCTTAAATGGTTCCTACTGAGTCACAGCTAGATTACATTATGTGAATTCAACAATCAGGCATCTACGTATGAGGTCTTAATGTGGCAACATAGGGGAGCCATAAGGGAAATTATTAGGAATATAGAACTCACATGATGGATTCAATATGCAACAACCCCAATTCTCTCTGTTTTAATTTTAGAATGAATGCCCACTGCCACACAGCACAAATAAAAATATCAGGAAATGAAATCGCAGACGGATTTTTTAAAACAGGATTGAAATATAACAAATTAGTGTTTCTTTTTGGAAAAAATGAAGGAAAATCTCTAATCAAAAGCAACGGAAGCATACTACAATATTATATAATCAAATAAAGTATTATGTATATTACTGATAAGGATAGAGGCTAGTTCAGGCAAAGTGCTACCAGGATGGTGTGCCCATTAAAAACACAGAAGCTCCAAATAATCCAGTTCCTTAACATTTTATTATCAGGCAATCCTGAGACCAGAGTTGTATGGTATCTAAATCAAACAAAACAACATTTTAGAATTTAACACATAACAAATCAATCAATCACAAAATTGCAAATATGAAGCAAACAATAATACTAAGCATTACATAACTTAAATATATTTAAAGAAATACAGAAATTAATATAATATAAACTTACAAGTTCAAGCACTCATCAACTCTGAATCTCCCCATGATGCCACACTGAACAAAGAGCCACTAATTAACAATTTAACGCAGCTGTGGAGACAAAGCTCCTCCCACCCTACTACAAGGAATTCTCAACAGCCGCCCCCAAATATGTAAACATATTTGCACATAGAGAATTCTGTACAGTCATAAATCATTTGAATACTCCTTTAAAACTACCAAACGGCTGACTGGACGTACATAGTGTTTACCATCAATAAGCACATTCACAACTCTTACTCTACCATCAGAACTTGGTAGGACCTTTGTGACAGTTCCTATAGGCCAAAGTCCTCGTGACTACCATCACTACAGCATCACACAGAATAAACTTCCCATCCTCCTTCCATTTCTGGCGAGTCTGTAAACCAGGTAGATAGTCTCTAATAAAGCTTGCCCAAAATCTGTCAGCAAGAACTTGGCTATGCCTCCATTTCCTACGTGTGAGAAGCTCAGAATCTGCATAAATCACCTGAGGAAGGGAAGCATTTCGCCACCCCATCAAGAGTGTATTTGGAGTTATTGGATCAGGGTCTGAAATATTAGAAGAGACATATCTAAGAGGTTTAGAGTTTAATATCTCTTCCACTTCGATCAGGACAGTATGTAGAACCTCTTCTGGAAACACTTGTGTACCCAGTGTTACTCGTAGAGCTGCTTTAATAGATCTGACCTCTCTTTCCCAGCAACCTCCAAAATGTGGAGAATATGGAGGATTAAAACGAAACAGAATCTGCTGCTTTAAAAGTAAATCCTGAAGTGCCGGGCAGAGACGATTAAACTCCTCTCCAAGTTCTCTCTCCCCTCCTCAAAAATTAGTTCCTTGGTCTGATATGAGTTCATAGGGCCTACCTCTGCGAGCTATAAAACGCCGGAGGGCTAATAGAAAACTATCTGTATCCAAACCAGACAGCAATTCAAGATGAATACATTGTGTTGTTTGGCATTTGAATAGAAGACCCCAATGTTTCTCATGGCTAGGCCCACTTTAACACTAAAGGGGCCAAAGCAGTCCATTCCTGTTGACCAAAATGGAGGCTTAAAGAGACAAAGTCTAGAGGGAGGAAGATCAGCCATTCTAGGGATTGAAGGAGAACCTTTCCACTTCCTACATTCTTGACATGACCGTTGGACTGATTTTACTGCCTGCCATCCACGTAGAACCCAATATTTCCTTCGAAGTTGGGAAAAGAACCTTAGTGGTCCTGGATGGCACAGAATTGAATCTAGATCTGCAATTAAAAGTTTAGTAATTGGATTCTTTGGATCCAAAATGATGGGATGGATAACATCCGATTACAACTCCTTACTTTGACGAAGACGACCTCCCACTCTTATAAGGCGTACAACAGGGTCATATTCAGGGGCTAATTCAGCAAGTCGACTCTGTTTAGAAACATCCTGACCTGATTTGAATAACTTGTACTTCTCAGAAAAATCCTCTTCTTGTGCAGAACGAAGAAGTAATAACTCTGCCTGAGTCTGACTCAGTCTGTTTCCTGATGACGAGCCAGGTGAGAAGTCCTTGATTGTATGTGTGATCAGCTCAGCCCAAGTATTAAACTGAGAGGGTTTCAACTTAGAAAGAGTCAAGTCAAATTTGGCCACAGAACAAAGATTTTCTCAATTCAGTTGACACATCATCAGACACAAGATAGACTTAAGGACTTTGGCCACTGATGAGGAGATAAAGTAAGGAAAGGGGGACCTTGGAACCAACGACTAGTGGGAGTTAGCTCTACAAGTTTTTTCCCCTCTAGTAATGTCATCAGCTGGATTATCTCCAGTATCCACATATCGCCACGGCTCAGGTATAGTATGCTCCAAAATCTCTGTTACACGGTTAGCCACAAACACCTTGTAACGACAAGACTCAGAGCAGATCCATGTTAAAACTGTAGTTGAATCAGACCAGAGGGTGACTTGATGAATGGGCACAGAAAGCTCCTTTATTAGAAGATTTGCCAACTGAGATCCAGACAGAGCAGCACATAATTCCAAACGTGGAACAGAAATTGTCTTTTTTGGAGCTACTCTGGATCGGGCCATAACAAATGAGGTAAGAACTCTACCACCATCTGACAGATGAAGATAAGCAACAGCTCCATAAGCCTGCTCTGAGGCATCACAGAATATGTGTAGTTCCCTCACAGCTGTCTCTTCACTTACTCCAACTGACCCATATCATCAAGGAATTTGGATTTTGGCCAAATTTGGAAGTTCCATTTCCCAGGCTGTCCATTTTGCTTTAATACTTTCAGGAATATCTGGATCATCCCATCCTCGTGCAGGTTTAGTCCACAATTACTGTAGCAGAATCTTAGCACAGGTAGTAAAGGGAATTATGAAGCCTAAAGGATCATACTTCCAGGCGAGAATACGATACAGGATTCGTAACGTCAAGCTCTTATATTTCACAGGGCGATGCTTATATCCCAGAATATCGTGCATACTGTACAATGCCATCTCGTACCAAGAGTGCCTTCACATGGGTCCTTACAATCATGGCTCAGCCATTGCTCTGTTTGAGGGGAACGTGCTTCAGCAGGTAAGTGGTTAATCACTGATGGATTATTACTAATCCATTGTCTGATCTCAAAGCCTCCTTCAAGCAGTACAGAACACAGATTTGTGATCATTTCCTTTGCTTCACAGACAGTAGAAAAACTCTGCAAACAATTATCCACATAAAAGGAGGTAAGGACTGAGGATTGAACTTCTGGATGGTTATGGACATGTCTTTGAAGGGCATAAATAGCACAACAAAAACTAGATGTAGTAACAAATGGTAAAACTTGCCATTCATACACACTTCAACTGTAAGATCTCTGTTCATATTCCTCCATAGAAAGCGTAACAGGGGCTTGTCTGATGGCAATAATCGAACCTCATGGCCCGAATATCACCATTGACTGCAATTTGATGTTCTCTGAAACGAAGCAGAACTCCCAGAAGAGAAGGACCCAAGGTAGGACAAGGTAATAAGTTAGAATTCAAACTTTCACCTTTGTATTTGTAGGAACAGTCAAAGACTAAACGATGTTTTCCATTATGTTCAACTAAATGATGTGGAATATACCAAGATTCATCAGAAGAAGTTTTTCCATTGGAGTCAATTTCTTCACATAAACAGCTTGCTCTAACCTTTGAATCTCTTGATTATATATTGCTGCCTGTTCTGGATTGCTTATGAGCCGGCGCTCTGCACGACGTAATGCTGACAGAACTGATTGCAAAGGGGCATTCAATATAGGTGCATGTTTAGCTCTAAGTAAGGGAGTAGCATATCTTGCCACCCCATTTACCTCAACTCCTTCTGTTTTCTTCTCCAAACACTCAAGAGCCTCCTGATCTTACCTTGACCTTTGACATCTGGACATATGGAATTACATCCACTTGCCACATTCATTCTACATCCATTTGTAGCTGATCCTTAGCTGAAGAAGCTAAGAAGTGACACTGAGAGACTGAGCTTGTCTCTTGCACTAATGAAATGGGTCCTTGTAATACCCATCCTAGACGAGTATGCAATGCAGCTAGACTTCCGGGAGGGCCTAGCACCACTCTTTCTGTAGAGCATAACAAATGCGGATGATCTGCCCCTATAAGTAACAGAGGCTTAACTTGATGGAATTCCTCCAGAGGGATGTCTTGATCATTGTTGAAGAGTATGGATAGGATAAGTCTGTTCAGGTAAGTCCAACATCTTAGCTGTGAATGCTGCCTTAATCTGATATTTCCTGTGCTTCAGAGTTGCTGGAGAGATAGAAAAGGTAACATTAGCTCCATCAATCTCTTCAATACCTTGTCGAATTGTTCGCAGCTTCAAACACTCAGCCGCCCCATTCAGGCCCAGCATCTCAGCAGCAGGCGACAAAAGCATGGTCTTTTCTGAACCATCATCAGAACTTAAGCCACTCGGTTTACTTAAGTAGAATATGCCAAAGTCAGATTTACAAGCATTCAATTTCAAGGACTTCTAAATGACGTTCTTTACAGGATGGACAATCTCTCTTCAAATTACAATTAGGGGAATGATGTGTCCCTCCACATCTCCAACAACGATTGTTATCCAAGATCCATTTTCTCTTTGCACTTACATCAAACTGTAAGAACTCAGGACATTGATTCAAATGATGGGTTCTTCCACAAAAGGCACAAAAGGGTTTGGTTCTACTGGTTGCTCGCTATCTGAATTGTAAGGTTGATGAACTATTCCATACGGCTTTCCATTTCCCTCCTGATTAAAACCCTGCAAAAAGGTAGAAGATAAAGATTTCAATGGTCTCCCATCTCTACCTTGAAACTTTGTTGCTCCTTTAGACTGGTCAGATACTTGAACCACCAAGCTTTGGCATTCTGCTTCTTTCTCTAGCTATTTTGGGAAATCCACCAAATTATAAGGGACATCTGGCAAAGTTGAACACATGATTTGCTGGAAGTTTACTTAAAAGTTGATGAACATGAGAAGCACATGCCAATTCATTACCTCCTTCATTCTGCCCCCATGACTGAAGCATACCTACTAAAGCCTGGACTTGTAGTGGAAACTGACTGAATTCAATAGAATGGCTGGTAAGCTCTGAATAGAAGCTATCTCCCGTAACACCAAGTGTTGAGGCTAACCATATTTTCTTTGAAGGGCTTTTAGGGCGGTGGTGTAAGGCTGAGGATCATGAGCATATGCAAGAGCTAAACGACGAGCAGAATCCAACTTTAAGTGATCCAAAAGAATATTCTCACTCATTTTCTACCGCTTATCCGAACTTCTCGGGTCACGGGGAGCCGTCAGGCGTCATTGGGCATTGAGGCAGGATACATCCTGGACGGAGTGCCAACCCATCACAGGGAACACACACACACACACACTCTCATTCACTCCAGACAATTTTCCAGAGATGCCAATCAACCTACCATGCATGTCTTTGGACCGGGGGAGGAAACCGGAGTACCCGGAGGAAACCCCCGAGGCACAGGGAGAACATGAAAACTCCACACACACACACACACACACACACACACACACACACACACAAGGCGGAGGCGAGAATCGAACCCCCAACCCTGGAGGTGTGAGGCGAACGTGCTAACCACTAAGCCACCGTGCCCCCCCCCCCCCAAAGAATATGATATTTATATTGTTCAGTTTCCTCAACAGACAAAGCTCCTCCCACCCTACTACAAGGAATTTTCAACATATTACATTACAGTTAAATAATACATTATTTCTCATTAAAAAGTCATATACTGATAACTATTAGGTGTGTAATATAAATATAAAGAAAATGTAAGGCATAAATTAATTAAATTAAATTAAATTAGAAGTATTTTAGTAAATTGATTTATTTTTTATTTTTTAATTGTATTAAATTGATTAGAAGTTAGAAACCCTCCAATATAATAGGTGGCGATATACACCTTTTCAGATGGTTTGCAACCCGCCTAAAATAACAGAAGAAGAAGAAGAAGAAGAAGAAGAAGAAGGAAAAGAAGAAGGAAAAGAAGAGAAGACAACAGATTATATACAGTGGTTGACGTATAAAAAAAAACTTTATTAGGTTTTCGGTCGTTCTTTAATTGCCTTCTAATTCGCACATAGAGACAGTGGCTGTGAGGCGTTATGGCCGGCGTGATCCGGAGGCTGGATGAGACCGTTGTGAACCGCATTGCTGCTGGAGAAGTCATTCAACGACCTGCTAATGCGATTAAAGAAATGATGGAGAATTGGTGAGACGCACTGATTTTGTCTAGTTATAGATCACGTATCTTTTATATATATATAATATATATATATATTGCAGCCTGGATGCAAATTTTTTTACATTTTTGCAGCCTGGATGCAAATTCCACCAACATTCAGCTGATTATCAAAGAAGGGGGACTGAAGCTGATCCAGATTCAAGATAATGGCTCTGGAATTAGGGTAAGTGTATTATCCTGCTTTCATTATTTTGCTTTCACTTTTTTGCAGGTGATTCTCGAACAGCATATTGTGTAGTCGGTGTTTTAAATTGAACAGGCGGATATGCATGTATGTTGACTGGTCTAAAGCAAATAACTAGTGTGTATATATAGAATAACTAATTTAAAGGTAAAAACTTTTTGTTTATATCTGATACTCTGCACATCATGTATATTTTTTAATTCCGTAAATATTGTGATTTAATATGCACACTTTCTTTACTTGCATATAATACATATAAAGTCTGCATACCCCTATTGAAATGGCAGTTTTTGTGACGTAAAAACTGTAATCAAAATAATAAAATAAACTAATACAAGTTCAGTGAAAACCAATCAGAAACTTTGTTTAAGGAAATGTAGAACTTACAATTACCTGTTGAATCAGTTTACAGGCCACTAAATCAACTTTTTGAATCAACTTTTGTTATTATTTAATTATTTAGTCTTTTTTGGTAAGAGTCTGATGCCATGGCACATATTTACCCACAACAGGCAATTTCTGGATAAGACTGGACACTGCCCACTTCAGGACACCCAATAGATCTTTGTCACATTCACAGTATTTAGTACCGGTCAGATGTGCCTGCAGCTTCTCTAATGTTGCCATGTGTCTCTTGGAAAGCTTTTCTCTTTGAGGTAATTTTTGTAAGGATGTTCAGTTTTTTGTGTTACACAATATTAGCAAAAGTTTTCGGACACCCCTCCAAATCATTGAATTCAGGTGCATAAAATAAAGCACCTTGGCATGTAGACTGCTTCTACGAATATTTGTGAAAGAATGGGTCGCTCTCAGGAATGAAGCCACAGCGTGCATACGTCTCCACCCTTCTGAAGAGTCAATACCTCCAAACTTTGTGTGGCTTTCAGATTAGCTCAAGAACAGTGTCAGAGTTTGGCGGTTTCCAGGGGAAGTGTACTTGCCATGCTGAAATAATTGAGGAATAATTGATTTCTCCCAATCGGGAAGTCCCGGATCCAGTTTCAGAGGGAGGTGTTCAGGCTCAGCTTCTCAGTCAGGTGCTGTGAGATGATTGTGTTGAATGTTGAAGTGAAGTCTATGAACAGCATTCGTGTATTTATTGTCCAGGTGGGTGAAGGCCAGACGAAGGGTCATGGCATTGGCATCATAGGTGGTGACGTTTGGACAATGCACAAACTGCAGAGGATCCAGTGAAGGTGGTAGCTGAGTCTTGATGTGCATCATGACACTTCATAACAATGGATGTAGGGTATAGTATTTGAGGCAGGACACTGTAGAATTCTTTGCCAACGGGACGATGGTGGTTGTCTTCAGGCACGTAGGAACAACAGCTCTTTTCAGGAAAATGTGAAGATGTCAGTAAAGACATCCATTAGCTGTTCTGCACATTCCATGAACTCTGGTAGGACTCTTGTCTGGAGCAGACTTCCATGGGTTAACTATACGCAGAGTTCTCCTCACATCAGCTGTGGTTAGGCAGAGTATCTGATTGGTGGGGGGATGGGTATTCTTCCTTGCTGCTACGTGGTTCTGCACCTCAAGCTGAGTGTAGAGGATATTCAATGCATCTGGAAGGGAGGCGTCACTGTCACAGACAGGTGAAGTCCTGTATTTTGTGATCACCTGGATTCTCTGGGTGTGTTTTGCCTCCCTGATGGCTCGGGACGATTTCCTTTGCTGTTCTTAAGGCTGTCTTGTCCCTTGTTCTGAAGGCAGAGTCTTTAATCTCCAGCAGAGCACATACATTTGCAGTCAACCAGACTTATGGTTGGAGCGTGTGGTGATGGTCTTGGAGAGACAGTCATGTGATCAGTGCACTTGCCGATGTAGCTTGTCATTTTTGCTGTCTACTCCTTCAAATTGATGGAATCACCACTGGTTGCAGTCTCCCTGAACATGCTCCAATCAGTTCACTCAAAACAGTCCTGAAGAGCAGAGGTGTTTCCTGCTGGCCATGTTTTCACCTGCTTCATAACTGGTTTAGAGCGTCTAACAAGTGGCCTGTATGCTGGAATTAGCATAAAAGAGATTTGGTTTAAGTAGCCGAGGTGGAGCGGGGCTCTGCACAATATGCGCAGGGGATGTTTGTGTAAACAAGATCCAGCGAGGATCTTGCATGCTGATGGAATTTGAGATTTGCATGATTGAAACCGTCACAATCTTTATTAGCGTAGTGCAATAATTAAACCCTATGGATTAGGGCTGGGCGATAAAACGATAACGATATGTATCGCGATAGACACGTGATCAATAGCGATATAAAATATGATATTTTTATTCTTCGTCGGAAGAAAACAGAAGTCGCGAAGCAAGTTTGGTTGCATTAACAAAGGCGCTCGCTCTCTGGTAACCTAGCAACGTAGGGAGTGACACTCTAACAGCCAATCATGTAACAGTATCAAGTTTGCTTGCACCATATCGTTGTCTCGTGCTGGTGCTGGATTCCTCTTCAGTAACCGGCAACTGATGAGCAGAAATTGAGTGCCGCAGGGAGCGAGGAAATTGTAAATAAAAGAGGAAAAGTCAGCTCGCCTGCATTTTTCGAGGCAAATTCCTCTGCCTCGAAGCCTCTTTTAAGTTCCTGTCCATGTTTTTTGCCTCTTAAATACCACAAAGCATTCCAAATTAGACAGTAAAGGTTTGTTAGGGCTGATCTGTAGATTTTGAATCTTTTAGTTCTGAAAGGTAAGTTGCATGACTTGAAGGCAGTATTTTTGTATTATTATTACTATTTATTTTAATGTATGCCTTAGTTTGCCTTAGTATGCCTCAACTTTGTCATTGTTCACAGTACAAGTACAGACAGAGAAACAACGGGTATCTAAATGTTTATTTTTGATGGAAAATATTGTTGTATGCATTTCATACTATGCATTTAAAAAATAAAAGTTAATTTTTCTAAAAAAGGAAACCAATTACTTATTCATTTTAAGAGACTCGTCTTATTTTCTCTTGTATGTTTAATATTGCTCTTTAATTAAGCAAAAATACATTTTATCCGATTAATCGATGAAATTTTTGGTAGAATACTTGATTACTAAAATATTCGATAGCTACAGCCCTAATTATAAGTCTACAAAAATATACTTAAATAGTTCAACTTCAAGTATGATTAGAGTAAGAATAAATTGAGTTACCTTTTCATATTTCTGCAGGTTCTTTATTTCAAACAATGTTACTCTACTGTATCAGGTTTGTGTTTTATATTACAGATGTATCTCAGTTTACCTCAGTTTTATTTCTGTTTACAAAACACTGCACATATTTTAAAACACTTTATTCACCAGAAGGTGAACAGCTAGTGAACTTCCTAGCACTAAACTTGCAATAAATTCTCAGGTTT